>NW_028154651.1:7500-110000 GCF_963457635.1 Microchirus variegatus | reverse complement strand
CCCAGCGGTGAAATAGTCCACGACACACGCACTGCGTCCTCCGAGGGTGAAACCGCCTTTTTTATCTACTGCATGATGAAGCCGGGCTGCGGGGCCATGCGGGGGGGAGGCCTCTGTGGCAGAGCGGGGGGGTACTGAGACAGGAAGTGGGAGGGGTAGCCAGAAGAGCCGCTGGGGTAAGGCTGGCCCGTTCGGGGAGGAATCGGCGGGTATGGAGACGCCGAGTAGAAGACGGGAGGCAGAGGAGCGTCAGTGGAAGCCTGGTTTGGGTTTAGAATCGGGGCCGACTGGGTCGGAGGGTTGGGGGGTTTCCTCCGGGGCTGAGGGACGGGAGACGAGCCGTTGGTGGAGTCGTGGAGGAGGGAGGAGGAGGAGGAGGAGGAGGCGGCCGACACGTCCTGAGATCTGGAGCTGGACACCAGAGGGAGACGCTGGCCGTTCATCACCATCTCCTGAAGCTTCTCAATTTTTACCCTTCTCAAGTGAGCCAACTTCCTCTTGTTTTGATAGGCGTCGATGAAGGCGTCCAGGGTCATGTCGCCGTCCAGGAAGGAGTCGGCCATGTTCTGTCGACAATAGAAAGAGTCATTACTATGAGAAAAGGTCTGGGTGATGTGGATTATAAAGAATATCTCAGTATGTTTTTGGCTATGTGCATTTATACAAGATCCACAATCTTCAAACAAGTCATATTTAAGACTTTTTTAAGACTTTTTTAAGACCATAATGAATACAATTTAAGACCCATTTCAAATCCATACTGGCAAAAAAGTACATAAGACATAAAGGAAAACTGGAGCCACAAGTCGTTGAACTTGCAATTCTTCTTAGCTGTGGGCTTACGTTAACTTTTCTCCGCTGCTATGCTAAACTGAAACACAGGCAGCCTACTTTATTTCCGTGTTGTAGTTATTGTTGTTATCGCATCCTCAAAAATAGCAACATTTCAAAGCGAGACTGAAGTTTATGCACGTTTTAAATAAAAGTTAATAGATTTTTAAGACCTTTCAAAATTGTATTTAAGACCTTTTATGAGATTTTAGGAGAATTTAAGACATTTTAAAAGGCCTTAAATTCAAATCATTGGATTTAAGACTTTTTAAGACCACGCGGATAGATAGAAATGTCCTTATTTTTGAAGGAAAATTTTTCAATGAATATAACATTAAATGAATCAGGAACAAACTCTATACATTGTTAATGTGGTAAACGTCTGGTTTTTAATGGAATATGTGCATAGGTGTATAGGGGCCCATTTCCAGTGTTCTACTGGTACATTGTGTTTGCCAATCACTATTGGATGATTAGAAAACCCTTGAAAACCCTTGTGCAATGATTTTAGCACAGCTGAAAACTTTATTTCTAATCTTGTCAATGTCTTGACTATATTTTCTATTCATTTTGCAACTCTTTTGATAAATAAAAGTGTGACATTCAATGGAAAACAACAAAAATTGTATAGGTGACCCCAAACGTTTGAACGGTAGTGTAGATTTCAAAATAAAGCAAACAAATAGGGTTAATTTCTTTTGAAAAACCCAGCTGACAAAGCGTTGATGGAGGCCTGCGATCTCCCGTTTCTCCCGTCCATTATCTTCACTTCATGCACCGTCACAAAGTGATTACGTGAGAATGCGGTTACACAACAGGTCAACATCTGCAAGTACAATAGAGAAACCCGGCTATTATTGCTTCAGACAAAACCTCAGCGCAGCTGATGCTGTTGTCGTTCGTCCAGTTTCACTAAACTCTGCGACACTGATCTGACGACGAACGCGCTACGACAGTCCGGAAAGACGACTTATAATTACGTTATTGGTTAAACGACAATTTACAGTCAACAACATGTGTTTGTTTTTGTGTTTAAAAGGTTAATAATGTGGCGTCACTGCCTTCTGATTCTCTTGTCGTTTTGTATATCGACAGTCCATTGTTGACTCTTAATAATCAACAGGTATTCAGTAACATGTCAGTGTCAACAAATACAGGGTTTTTTTTAACCACTATTGTCAACTTGTGTTAAGTTGGAAACCGGAGCTGTCGAACATAATCAATCAGGAGGAGTTTGTCGAGTGATGTGGACAAACAAGCTCAACTTGATGTATTATTGTGGTATTAACTTCTTTTTTTTTTTATTACAACAGGAAAATTAGGAAATACAAGTTTTCAGGAGTTATCATGGACGCAGAGAACAAGCCAGAATTATAACATGCACAGTATATATTTGCTGCTTTGTGGAGTCATTAAATCTTATATATTTAGCCTTATGGGCTTCAGATCAGTTCAGTTTAAAGCGGAACTAGACCAGAAGTTCCTATTAACGCTGTTTTTTTAGTGTGTATCTGCGTCATTACCTTGTTTATGAAGCCCTGAAGGTTCTAAACAAGCAGTTCAGCCACTGCTGAGAACACTGTGTTTTATTGTAATCTCAGGCTCAACAGCAGATCCTCCTGCTCCGGGCACTAGTCCGGGCACATCCGGTTGCGTACATTGAACCACAGAAGAAGAATAACGTCCGTTGTGGAGGTGTTTCACGAGCGACAGTGTCTTCTGACTCTGGGTCTGACTCTGGGTCAAAGGTCGTCAAAGGGACTGAGGCGGGGAGTCGTGAAGAAGCTATTTTTAAACACTGTTAAAACAATGTTTTGATAATGAGGAGCAGTGCATCCACTGTTCCAGAGGGGGGAGCTGTGCTTCTGAGAGCGGGTGTGCTGATTAGTACTGGCCAATCACAAGACAGCATCAGAAAAGAGGATTTCTATCAGCTCATTTACAGCAACTAGGAGGTTTTTGAGCATAAAACAAGTTAATATATGTAAGTAGACCTCCATAACTAACATATATGCAACAGGACCACTCTATGTGACCTTTAAGAAGATAATGTGAATTTTCTTTGGAACTTTGCAGAATAATGACTGCAGACCCCAATAATCAAATTGTCACACCCTCTACAATAACAACAAACACTTCTTAATAGCGTTGACCTCGTTAACCGTCAACGCATGACGACTGACGGGGGAAAAGACGTGCGTGACGTCATGATTACGTGACTCACGATTGTTAAAATGAGTCTCTAAAGTAACGCTAAACTTTAAAAACAGAGGCGCATATACGCAGTACACAGGTATGCTGGTCATTTGTATGTAACAGACCGCTCCAGCTGGCACTAAACGAGCTAATGCAGCTAACGGAGCTAACTGGTAAACGATACCTGGACTCCGGTGACGCGGCACGTAAACATGGCGTCACGGGCGTCTTTTTCTGGTTAGTCGTCATGGAAACGCGTCATGCGTTAACGTGCGATAACCTAGTGCCCAGTACTACTTCTTAAATACATGCATATCAATATGAGACTGCTGGAGTCTGGAACATGATCGTCTGATTGACAGAAACCCAGAGCAGAGGATGTAAATAGTGACCTCTGTGTTTGCGCTGCTGCCCACGTGCACCAGCTACACTCTCAAAATTAAAAAAACAAAAAAACAATGACGCCTCTGTGGGAGTGGGAATTAGGAAACTGGAAAAGCAGGTACATAAAAAAGAAAAAATAACACACTGGGAAACATGAAATCATCTGTGGAGAGAAGCTCACCTCAGTCTCCTCCTCTATTTTGGCGCCCTCTGCCTGCAGCAGAGCAAGCAACGTGTCCAGAGATGAGTTCCCCGAGTTATGGTCTGTAAAAAAACACAACAATATTATTATTATTCTGTATGAAATCACTGCTGGCATTCAACGTCACACAATAAACAAATTTGACCCACTTTTAAGAACAACGTGCATTGATTTATAAGCAACGAGTGTGCCGCATGCTACGCTAAAGCTAGCGTTATTTTGCGGGTTTTGCATTAGCTTTTCCTACGATACGATTTTGAATAATAACCGTATGCTACACAGAATTTATTGACCTTCAACTGCAGGAACTATGGACGCGTTTGAGATCGGTGTCACAATGCGTCAATCTAACTCTGCTGCCACCCAGTGGTTTTGTACCACACTGCACCACTTGATTCAGTAACATGAGTGTGAATTTCTGGGTCAAACAACAGTATTTATAATAATTTATCCACTACACGAAACTGATTTCTATTTAAGTTGTTCTTTTGTAGCAGGGACACAAAGACCATCTCTTCACACGACCCCACAATCTTCGAATAATCACAAATCTAATCATATAATTCTCATTTTCTCATTCCATGACTGACTCACTTTATTCTCAGTGAATGTCATCTTATTTGGACATTTGTAAGCCAAAAAAAGTGATTCCATTGGCTATTTTACAAAATAATTTCAGCACATCGCGTACCACGTATAAACTTGTGAAAACAGCACGCGGATGTAATCCAGATTAAGTGCAACCCATGTGTATAAAGTCAACAAAAAGCTCATTTGCTACAGGGAAAAGAGCTTAAATGAATGTGTGACTAATAACAGGTTTTAAAGAGCCCGTCACACGGAGCTGAGGCGGCGATGAGGGAAAACCTTCCAGTCATCGACATGAACGCCTCTGTGTTTGCTGTGAACCTGCAGAGCCTGACTGAGTCAACTGAAACCAAACCGGTGTCTCCGAGGAGGAGGAGGAGGAGGAAGTGTGTATTGTTGGTGATCATAAGCAGGACAGAAAAGTCAAACACACTCGTGCTGACGCTGAAACCAGACACTCAACTACAGCGCTGTCATCGGCCCTAAACCAAACGCCACACAACAGCAGAGAAGATCTCTAATTACAGTCCAACGTGATTTGATATTCTTGGCGTCTTCTCATACATGGCAACCCAGTAAACAAAGACCTGGAACCGTGCATTTACACAAGGGGACATGGGTTGAATACAGGTCAGCCTAGATCTTTACCACTGGCTTAAAAAAAACAGGGAAAGAATTAAAATGCGTGTCTATTGTCATGATTTAAAGAGACTGAGAGTGTGATGAAATATTTTAACACCCTTTTCTTGACAATTTTCACACTGAACTGAAGCTAATAATAATGAAATAAGAAAAAGATTATGTTCTTTTCTCAAGTCAGGTCTTTAACAGTAAAATGTCCATTTATCGCATCATGACCAAGAGCAAAATTGGAATTAAAAGTCACTTTTGTGTGAAAAGAGTGTCGTATGATGAAATTTTGGAGCCCAAAAATCTGTAATCTTGAAAATTCTGTATTTGTTTCCTCAAGAAAATGGCAGTAAAGATGCAAAAATGAGTCAAACCAATTATGAAACGTACTGCGATGGCAAAAACGATCTGGTGAGGTTTTTGGGCACATAATTCTTGTGGTTCTGGTCCAAACGGAAACACAACTTTCCCCGTACAATCTTTATCTTTTTATTAGTTCTTAAAACAGTTTGTCAGAGGCTAACGCTGCCACAGAAATGAACCACAAACGGAGATAAAGACGTCCAAACACAAGCACAATGACGTCTACCTGGATTAGAGACGTGGGCGGCGATGAAATCTTAGTTGTACACAATAATGCAAAGCTGGTGTTTGCAGATTTTTTTTTCCACTCCGGGACTCATTTACCATTTTTTAGGGCTCCCAAAATGCCAGTTCAACAATGCCAGTACTTAGCTTCATGTCATAATCAAGAATAGCCTCCATTGTATCAGGAGACAACGCCACGTCACCATCATTCATTTTTAATGCTGCAACATCTTCCGTTACAAATGACTCAGAAACGACTGTGACGACTGCTCCTCCAACACACTTTCTATATTGGTGATGATGTGTGTGTGTGTGTGTGTGTGTGTGTGTGAAAGACAAACAATAAATACATTTTTAAAAAGGTGTTGACAAAAGGTTCGGCCCGAGTCTCACGACGTTTCCTACAAACGCCAACGCTCAGTGCCGTTTCCCAGCTGTGCCTCCACATGCCCCTACACCACCGCGACTGTTAAGGATCACACAGGTAGCGTTTCACACACCTTTGTCGTGCTGTAGAAACAGCTTCACAGAAAGGCAACAACAACAGTGTGTGTGTGGGGGGGGGATTCTGAAAACAAGACTGAAAATGTCTTGTTTTGGTCGATTCAGTGGTGATTTATCTGTGAATTCTTGACTCTAGTTTGACACATGAGCTGAAAACCCTGTAAAGACTGCAGCGTCACTCTCTCTCTCAGAGTGGACTCTCATTCCTCGATGTCTCCTCGCCTTCTTTCCATAACAGGGCGGACTGTCAGGCTTATCAGCGACACAAGGCAACACAAAGCTAGGATTCTCTGACGCACACAACACAACACACCACACACACACTCGGACTCAGAGGCCTGGAGATCATGAGACGGCCATTTAGTAAACGAATCCACGTTGATCTCCGATGTGACACAGAGGACTCTTAAAAAAATGTCAAATTTTGGACGACATAGTATTAGTATGATGTTTTTGTCAAATTTTGGGCCAATTTTTTTTTTTCACATTTTGGACGACATAGTATAGTATGATGTTTTTGTCAAATTTCGGACCAAATTTATTTATTTTTTTAATTGTCAAATTTTGGACGACATAGTATAGTATGATGATTTTGTCAAATCTAGGGCCAAATTTTTTTTTTTTTTTTTTTTCACATGTTGGACGACATAGCATAGTATGATTTTGTCAAATTTTGGGCCCAAATTCTTTTCCCCAAAAAATTGTCAAATTATGAAGGACATAGTATAGTATGATGTTTTTGTCAAATTTTGGGCCAAATTTTTTTTGCCATTTTTTTCACATGTTGGACGACATAGCACAGTATGATGTTTTTGTCAAATTTTGGGTCCAAATTTTTTTTTCAAAAAAATTCTCAAATTATGGACTACATAGTATAGTATGACGTTTTAGTCAAATACCGAGGACTTTAACACAAACAGAACGTTTACTACGCGACCTTTTAGTTTTCTTTACGTTCTCGAAAAGTTCGTAAACACGGAATCTTCATACACCAGGGCCTGCGTGTGGCGCTGTAACACTGCCACAAAAACACACCAGGTTATGAAAGAGATTTCTTTAATCTGGTGCATAATTAAAAAATACTATTATTGATATAAATAAAATGACCCCAACGTAGTTACATTAATGTAATTTGTATTTATATGACAAAACAGTGCAATTCTTACGTACAGTTAGAGAAGATAATTCAAAAATAATCATCGTAAAATCAACTCAAAATCAACCCAACTAAAGACACCAAGTGTCATTCCTACTAAAGACACCAAGTGTCTTTAGTAGGAATGAAGTAATCTGCAGATGTTCACCAGCGTCACTGGAACTCAGAGCTATCGCAGTATGAAGTCTCGCGTGAATTCATTCGCAAAAGTTACAGAAAACAGGAAATTGTACATATTACAAGATGGCAGATTGATGATTTTTTAAAAAAAATCATACGTCGTACACAAGAAATAAATGAGGACAAAGATGGCGACAGTAAATCGAAAAGAGCATGAGAGAGGAGGAGCTATGACATCATCGTTTTTTCTATATGCTAAAACACAAGGGCAGCATTTGGAGATTTGGGACCCGTTTTTTAAAGGATCCCAAAACATCGGCGGATGAAATAAAAACTTTTGCGGATTCTACTAAACTTGTTGTTGTGTGTACAGGCTTTGAGGGGGAAAAAGAGGTTTTTTGGCCTGGTCACTCCCTCACTCCCTCCCTCACTCCCTCCCTCACTCCCTCCCTAACTCCGGCTGTTATACAGCAGCTTGCCTGGCAGCACAATGGCCCACTGTGGTGCTGCTGTTCTCAGAGTCAGTGGGTGGAGGTGGTGGAGGAGGTGGTGTCGTTCCACTCTGGCCTCCAGAGCCTAATGGACAGTGAAGGGTAATGCAGAGGTCCTCATGTTTCCCATAAGAAGGATGGAGCAGAGAGGTGGAGGGGTGGGTGTAAACAGCCGCACACTAAGCTACTACACTCTCATGTTAACGTCCTCTATCTGGGTCAAACGTCTACGTTTCCCCCCTCAGCTCAACTCTTCCCCAGCTGATCTACAACACATAATACACAAGTGCACAGAAGCCAGAGGGAGGAGGGGCAAAAACACTGGGTAACCTACATTTGACAAAAGCCACCGTTTGCTGACCACAAACAAAACAACACACACACAGAGACTTCATGTCCACTGATTCACCGACACGACAACAAGCTGCTTTCACTCTGACAAAGTATTTTAATGTGTCCGTTTAAAATAAAATTGGGATTAGGGATTAGCTGGATGCAGAGTAGTACCATTTATATTACGCACTGACTGGAAAACTACATTAAATGTTCATTTATAATGGTACGTATTCAAATTAAATTACAGTATTTCCGAATTTTTGTGTTCTTGCATCTTATTTAGGGATGTATTTGTGTAAATTTATGGTCCAAATACATGTGAAAATGTTGTATACGTTGAACGTGAAAAGCACTGATTGATTTTTATACGTTTGTGTCCCCAAAATACTTTAAATACTTAAATTCTGATTATTTTCTTCATTTATTTACACAAAAATTAAGAAAGACGTTTACATCAATCTCCACAAAGAAGTGCATTTCTTTAATCAATAATAATTTGTGAATTCCTCTGTGAGATGAATAAAGTATCCATCTATCTATCTAATTATTATTATTACAATTAATATTATTATTTATTGACTTCATAACCCTACACATACTGTTTATTGTATGTTTTAAAAAGCCCAGAGGAGAAACTCTGTTATTCTTATTCTCTTATTTTTTTGTTTAAGAACGAGATTTTCTTTAGATTTATAGAAAAAGAATATTTTTATCCAACTTAATGCTCACTTTTCTTGTTGCTCTAGAACCATCATTACGAATGCGAGTGTGTAAACGATGTGTTGTCATCGCTGCGTCTTGTTTTCTTGGCGTCTTACAAGGACACGCTTAAAAATAAACAGATCAATGTACAATTTAAATTTGTTTTGAAGTTCAAGAACAAGCTGCTCTCAGATTCCTCGATCCTTGTGATGAAAAGAGTCAAAGTCAAACTTTTTTTTATCAGCGTAGCCGAGTCGCGAATATCTCTTGTTGCTATTTTGAGAGAGGGTTGCTTAGCAACCGGCGCGTCAACAAGGTCACGCGCATCGTCACCGCGTCGTTCTTCACACACTGTAAGTACAGTGAAGGTGTGTCACAGAGACAGGAGATCTGAACCCAAGAAGCTTCTTCTTCTGCTGCAGCGACACCATGACGAGCGTAACCATGACAGGGTGTTTGGTAACACGACCGCTGCAGGCTTTTGACGGGAAATGTGGGAACTGGTGAAACAGGTCTCTGCAGCAGCAGAACAATGTGGGGAAGTGCACGACACTGACACACTGTTCAGACAACATAAACACTTTAACTTTAACCATAACCACAACTCAAATCTGAGTCCTAGTTCCTCAGAAATTAGGTCCTGACAAGGTCACTGTTTATGAAGAGGATCACTATAAACTGAACTCTTTTATCTCAGTGCACTTAACAATGCACTAGACGGGATTATGACATTTTCATTTACGCAATTGAATTAAATATATATATATATAAGTTTATTTTTGCTACTAGAGACATGGTTAAACTCCCTGACATGTTGCTTTAATTATGACACGCACTAAGACTAGTTTCATTATCAGTTATTATAGTAGTAGTACTAGATAGTGTCAACTGTTTTTCAGTGACATTACACACACAGTATATACACAGTTAATTGTGCAATTAATTTAATAGCTGTGTCAGTGGATAAAATTACACTTAATTGCAATTACTGTTCAGCCTTTATGTTTATGGTGTGAAATTAAGGCGACACCTATGCTTATTTACACATAATTATTATTCAACAATTGTGTGTGTATAATATACACACACACACGTATATATATATATACACACACACACACACACACACACACACACGTGTATATATATATATATATATACATACAAACACACACACACGTGTGTATATATATACACACACACACACACACACACACACACACACACACACACACACGTGTATATATATATACACACACCCCATGGAGAAATTTAACTTTAGAATGATAATGAAAATCAATGTGTCACAAATGCACATTATCAAGGGTAAAGAGTGTATTCTTCTTCTTCTTCTGCCAATCACACGCTTGTGGCATCAAAAGAAGCTCCATGTTCACTGTTTCATGACGCCGTGAAAGAAGCCAAAGGTGTTTTTAACCAAAGCAACCAAAACCTGGGAGCTGCTAGGACGACTGAAGTTGTAACAGCTGATTGAGAAGCTGCGTTGCGGATGAAAGAAGGTTTCAAATCTCATTTCAGAGTCGACAAAGACCAGTTTGAGCCACTTCTTTAGCTCAGGTTTAAAAAAACAACACAAAAACACAGTGTAAGCTCTCGCTGCTTTGGATTAAAGTGAGATTCTTTCATGTTAGTGTGATGGTGTTGACAGATGTGTTTCCCCGAGACCGCCAGGACTGATAATACCGTTAGACTTCCTCGCAAACCGCAGACTGCAGCTGCAGTGACACTTTAATATTCACTTTCTCGCGTATCAGTTGTCGTCAATGACTTCATACGTGTTCAAATTTCTCAAAGAGCCGACAAACATTAAACATTCAAGACGAGAGCGGTCAATAAAACATGCTGCCGTACCGAGCGTGGACTTGCGGAGCTGGTAGGACTCGAAGCGCTCCTGCAGGCAGCTGTAGTGCTTGGTCAGCTGCTCCTTCTTGTGCTCCAGTCTGGGCTGAAGGTCCAGGTTCTTCTCGGCCAGGGTCCGGTTGTTGGCGAGTGTCATGTCTTTGCTCTGCTGGACGCCCTGCATCTGTGGAAGACAACGAGGAGAAGTGAGGAGTGTCCAAAAAACGTCAAACAAAAACTTTTATCAGGACTGATTACAGTGTGTGGACTCAAATTGAAGAAATAATTCTGTGCGTGTGACTCATTCAGAATCATTTAAAACACCGGAAACACTTAAAGGTTACTGAATATAATCCATGAATCATTAAGCTTAATTTGCCAGTTTTCACATGACGCCCACAGTCGTCTTTAGAAAGACAGTCATCTTCTCGTTACACCGCCAAAATAAAAGAAACCTTCATCACTGAAGCAAAAGAAACCATTTGTACTTTATTCAAATTAAAAAATAGGGATGGATGTAGGGCTGCAACGTCCATTTTTTCATTAATTGCTAACTAATTTAATCACTTACTGTCTTGAGAACGATCGTTAAAAAAGGTGTTTTTTTCAGCTTCTTAAATGTGAATATTTAGAGTTTTCTTTGCTCCATACGACAAAGAAATTACTAAAGCAAATACATTTTGGTCTGCCTAAAAACAGATTTGCCTGTTTCAAACCAATATTCACCAAAATTGCCATTGGTTGTTGAGCAATTCATTCACAATCGAGAGTTACTGATAAGAAGTAGAAATATGAAGAAACATGGACGACAGTGGAGGTTATTTTGACGATCAAAGAAGTTTAGCTTAATTTTTTTCATTGTGCAGATAAAAGAAACAAAGCCAGGCTGCGCGATTTATTGCAAAATACAAATCGGAATGATTTGATAAGTTTGTCGCGCTGCGGGAATTCTGCAAACCCCAAAATCGACCTCTTCAAGTAAGAAAATGTCAAGTTATAGTGATTTAAAAAAAAAATATATATATATATATATATATATATATATATATTTTTTTTTCAATGAAAATAACGGTTAATTTGGACCAGTTATGAAAATAAACACCTGTCCAAATAATAATTAAAATAACTGCATATGAACCATGGCGCCAAAAAAAAAAAACAGCCTCGATATTCTTACACGTTTTTTTTTGCAGAGAAACAAAATCCAGTAAAACTTCCAATAAAAATTAGAGAGACTTTGTGGTTTTTTTCCCGAAAGACAACCTCGACTTTGAAAGATTACACTGAGGCTAATTTTCCCCCATAATTAAGAGAATTTTCTCGTAAAAAACAAACAAACAAACCAGTAGTCCTTCTTGTCTTTGGTGAGGAATGACAGGGTTTAAACAAAGACAATAAAACAAAGGTGTGAGGAACAACGAGCGACTGTGAGAACAGGGAGAAGAGGATTGACATAAAAATGATAATAAGTCACTCTGTCATTTTCCACGACATGTTGTCAGTGAAAACATGAGCAGGAAAGAGGGCGAGAACGTGTGGGAAAAACCCTATAAATACACTATAGTGTAGCTGATGATGATGGAGTATTCTTTAAGTGACACTGTGGTGGTCGTCAGACTGAAATTATACTGCACTCAGAAGCATCATATCCTGGGGTAACCTCTTCATCATGGGCCGCTGAGGAAGCAAACGTGAAAACAGCGTCCATGACCGCAGGCTGCTGCTGCTGCTGCTGCTGCTGCTGCTGCTGCTGCTGCTGCTGCTGCTGCTGCTGCTGTCAAAGCAAACACTTCATTGTTTGCTGCTATGCTAGGTCTTCACTGTCTGTGGAATAATGACAGGAATGTACAGTAGGTTCTGAGCTCTGCAGACGTCTGGAAACGCGATAAAAGTAATAAAACCACAATTAGACGCAGGTGTCTGGAAACGTTGGCTTTTAGTCTCCACTTTTCTTATTATTTTCTTAAAAATAAGTCTGGAATCATGTCTGTGTGCATCGTAAGGGTCAGAGAATGTTGAAATACGCTGATGTTTGTGTTCCGTAAACCTGAAAAACATCGTACATGTCAGGTTCACTGATTTGTTGCTCGCTCTCTCTGGTTTTCATGTATGCAGAAAATTCTTAAAAACGCTTGAATTCTTTAAAACCGGCACCGGCGCTTGTTTAATTTATTAGAAGCTGCCGACATGGAGGCGTGAGAGGAAAACTGAGTCACAAAACATCCAGGGATCAATAAAAGAGTTTGTCTGCCTCTGCCGTTTGGGGACACTTTTGGCCATTTTACTAACACAATCAATACACTAACACACTTATGGGGGGGGAGTACATTAAATTTTTGCCTTCTAACAGTGACACACTGGACCTTTTGTCGACTGTAGAAGTTTCAGGGTCAGTTCTTCAGACATGGACGCACAGAATGCAAACAAATCCATGGAAGCACTATTTGCATTATTTAAAAAGGCCAACACATGGGTGTGTTTTGCTAAATGAGATCATCGTTGCCCCGCGGCAAAGCACGAGCGATGCCGTCTGTGTTCAACACACACACAACAGCTGTAAACTCAGCGCTTCTCAGCACTCTTGGGTTTCACCCACTTTGCCTTTTGTCGCCGTTGTCAGAGCGTTATTAAGACGGAGAGAGTTCCACCTTTGGCTCAGACAGACGTGTCTCGATTTGTCCTCCATCTCCTGACGCAAACCTTGTGACCAAGTTAAAGTCAACAACTGCTGTGTCATGACGATAAACAAGCCTCTCCCTCTCTCTCTCTCTCTCTCTGTGTAACTTATGGGAAGAGGAAAACGAAACCATGGAGACAATCAGACATGGGTGTGGAGCAAAAACACAGAGCTGACAACACAACAGGCTGCAGCCTCACAGCCATGCATTCATCCAGAAAGACTAAAAATATCATAGTGTGTTGTTGCTTTTGTGAGGAGGAAATGGACGCAGCGCAAATACAGTAGCGTACGGTTTCCTCACTCGGTCTGAAAAAGGGCTTTTTTCCCCCTGCTGTAATTTATCTTCCTCACTATTGTCCATTAAAAACCACAGCACCATGACAGCAGAAAGTGTGTTTAATGTTTGTAATTACTGATCTGAAGACGAGAGTGTGTCCCAATGAGTTTGCACTCTGCAGTAAAAGCAAACATCAGGGCTGTGGACAGGCTCATCCGTCCAGGACGACATGAAGACACACTAAAGTTGGGTTTTCTTCAAGCGGAACGGTTCATTATTTTGGAGGGGGTTACCATGAGGGAACAGCACCAGAATAACTAGCCAACTACCAGCACCCAAAGGGAAGGGTGCCAAAAGATTGCACCCTCGAAACAATGCCGTGTTTTCAGAAACCTCTTAAGAACAAAAAAGATCATATAGGGTTTCATAAAAACCTAAACGACTAAGATTTCTGATCGTTTTAGCTTCTTAAATGTGAATATTTTCTTTGTTTTTCTTTGCTCCACATAACAAAGAAATCATTAAATCTGAATCACTTTGGTTTGTGGACAAAAACAAAGACATTCGAGAACGTCGTCATTTTCCAGGTTTGACAAACACTGATCGACGTTTTTCAGCATATTCTGACATTTAATGAAACAAACGATTAATCGATTATGAAAATAATTAATAGTTGCAGCTGTACTGTAGCATACATAGGCCTGTATGTGGCGCTTTAACGCTGCTACGTTGACCATAAACTGCATTTCCCACAATGCATGGCGATTGCGTTACCCACAAAGTGACAGCACTGCCACTAGATCGCAGTGTATCATTGTATATGCATCATGCGACGAGTGAAACTGAATAAGTAATAAATACATAAGGTTATTTAGCAATATGTTACCTTTATTTTTACATTATATTTGGTTACATTTAGTTACATTTATTCTGTATGACAGTTACATCTGGACATTTGAGGGTAACCATTATGCTGATGTGGCCCTCAGTGAAAAGGAGTTCGACACCGCTGGCGTAGAGCTAGCATAGAGCTAGCGTAGAGCTAGGGTAGAGCTAGCATGCCGTGTACAAACTCAAAACACAAGAACAAACAGACAACAACAAAGATGGCGACAGCAAATGAAAAAGCAAGGGGTGGAGCTATGACATCACAATTTTCCCCAAAGTTGCATATTGATCGTATATATACAAAATTAGCATTTCAGGGCTGCGGGAAAAAAACATTGAATCCATGAGGATAAAAAGTCTAGATTGTAAAATGACTATTTTGGACAGCGCAGCCTCATGGGAAATAATCACAAGCACAAATAAAATCCTCTGTTACTTTCGCGTCCAAACGTCTTGATTATCGCGGGAGTCGGACTCGTAATCGCTGTGTGTGCGGAAAAAGTGAGGCTTATCGTCAGGTGCTTATCAGGACTTATGACGCAGTGAGAAGCAGGTACACATTAATTGCGGAGTCCTTGTGGATCTGGAGCGAAGCCACGGTCAGAGAACCTGAGCCAACGCCACGAGTGTGTGTGTGTGTGTGTGTGTGTGTGTGTGTGTGTGTGTGTGTGTGTGTGTGTGTGTGTGTGTGTGTGTGTGTGAGTGTGTGTCAGTCCACGTTTCTGTGCCAACTGGCTCTGAAAACACGCAGCATAGTCCGACAACAGCTCTGCATTTATTTAGTTATTTATCTAGCAGGTGTAGATCATGAACTGTTTCCTCCACAACACTTTGCTGCATTGAAGTTAAAGTTCCAAATGTGTGAATCTATGCAGAAAAACACACTTTTTTTTATCTTCCAACTGTTTCACGACAACAAACAACGCAAAAAACAATGTATAAACATAATATTAAATACATTAAGCAGGTCATCGAAACAAAGTTTTAGTGACTTAATGGCGTTAAACATGTTTCTGGGATTTGATCAACAGTCATTTTGTAATAACTGGCTGATTGTTAAATAATCTGACAACGCAGATTATTTAAAAAATGGCTAACAGTGTATTCTCCCTTTGACTTTGACCAGTATTGAGCAAACACCAAGTATCAGATGAGCTCTTCCAAAGTGCTGATGCCGTGAAATAGTCTTGGGAGTTGAATCAACATTTATCCGAGTATTGACAGAAGAATAAAGAACGAGCAGAACATGTTGGTTAATTTAAGAAGCATCTCGAGTCAACCGTGTTGTTCTCAATATTTCTCTATATGTAAAACAGAGTGGTGCTTTTTTTTGAATGATTTTCAGACAGCACACCTCCATCTCAGCCAAAAATGTTGTTGTTTTCAGTATTTTTCTGTGAACAAATAAAGCTTGAATAGCAAATAAATAATACTAAAAAGGTCATGTGTGGGAGACTTTGGGATACGCCGCTGCAATAAACCAAAAATTACGGCAAAAATGAAAATAAATAGCAGTAACAACACTTTGGACGCAGAATAATTGTCGCGATGGTGGAGGATTACGCTTTTAAAATGGCGGCTAAGTGGTTAGCTCAAATAGCAGCAATCGGTATCGAAATGTTTCTGCCATTAGCCCACGGGCCGCACTTTGAGAACCAATGCTTTAAAAGCTGCTGTTTAAGGCTTGGTGTTCATTAAAGATTAGGAAATAAACGTGTAATTATATTATTGTGACTCATTTATAAACACACCACGTTTTCTGACGCATCATTAACGATTATATAATCGAATCGTCACCCTGTCAATCACAATTGAACCGAATCGTGAGACTTGTGAAGATTCTCACCCGCGCAGGTGTAAATTATGAATTAGACACAGGTTTTTGTCCGCATTACAAAACATAGTGCGTTTAATTAAACGCTATTTTTGTCACTCGGTTGCGTGTGAAGTCTTCGGCTGGTCGTGTTTGCTGAGCCGGTGAAAGAGGCCCGTTAACCGGGGCTGTTAAGTTGTGTTTTCCTCGGAAGCGGCCGTTCGTGTCCACTGTGAACTCGGCCGTAAATTGGTGGATTTGTGAGTGAAGTTTGGTCAGAGACGACCTGACTGTGACTGAGGGAGTGTGAGCTAAAGGCCGGTCAGTACTTGGGTTGTTCTTTTTAACAAAGACTCAGCATTAAAGAACGCCATTATTAACACACAAACGAGCCTGTTGTGTTGAAGAAGAAGAAGGAAAACGGGGCAACGAATGTCGTAAATTGTGGGGGGGGGGGTAAAAAAACAAACCCTGTGGTAAAACTTAAGACAACGCTTTTCCAAGCGCTCCGTGTCGAGATTAACGATTTAAAAAAAGACGGTTTAATACTTCGAAGATGTTTATCATCGAAATGCTAACCACGAAGACAGTTAAATGTTCTCTTAACGTTAGCTAAGGTAACGTTCAGGAATGGACAACAAAGGGCTGACGGGAAACACACAAACACACACACACAGTGGACCACAAAAGCCCAACGGCTTCACGTACCTCGTCCATTTCCTGGATCATTTTCGTCAGTTTCTCGTCGTCCTCGAGGAATTCGTTGAGCTGCGTCATCGTGTGAGCGATGAACTTGTTGTTGAAATTAGACATTTTCGCTGTGAGTGTGTGTGTGTGTGTGTGTGTGTGTGTGTGTGTGTGTGTTGTTCTCTCTCTCTCAGACTGTGACAGCTGACTGAACTGAACTGAGCTTCAGCTTCAGCTTCGTCGTCTTCTTCTTCTTCTTCTTCTTCTTCCTTCACAGTCAGGAACTACTCACAGGCTGAAGGCCCAGTGCTGCGTTCACGGGCATCACGGAAACCCCGCAATTATCATCGACACTCACTCAGAGCAGAGCGACGTCACGTGTGCGGCTGCTTTTGTGTGGAATAAATCGTCACAATTATTGTCTTTGGTAATAATACATTCAATTCAATTATTTTATTATTGATTCATTTTTTTATTATTATTTTTTTATTATTTTTTACAAAAGTTGAAACATTACAAAAAAATATCATAATAAAATAAAATATATATATATATTTTTTTTTTTTTTAAAGACAAAAGTTGAAACATTATATTTTTGGAAAAAATATATATTATTATTATTATCTAAGAAGTTGAAACATTCAAAAATTAACAAAAGGTTAAATATAACTTTTAAAAAAATACAAAAAAATTGACCAAAGTTGAAACAATTTTTTTTTTTTTCATGTGGCCCCCAGGTTTCAAGTCTGGTCGGTAGGGGGCAGTCAAGTGAAGAAAAGTGGGCCATGCTAGCTTAAAATGATATCACATTAGTCCATCGTGATATAACAACAACATTTGTGACAATATTTTGCATAATTTCAAAGTAAAAGGTGTTTGTTTTGATACACAAACACACAATATTCACAATTAAAAACCTATTGGTGATGTAAAATATGTAAATAATGAATATGTAAATATCAAAAACAAAGATTTAAGTGGCGGGCCACATGAAATCGATGGAAGGGCCGCGAGTTTGAGACCACTGACTAACTTGTCAATAAGTTTTCTTACGTATTTTTATTATGTAAAAATTATGTATATGTGTTCTTATTCTGTCCTGATTGTTTGTTTGCACATGCAAAAACTCTTTTGTCTCTATTAAATGAATATATATTAAATAATACATTAAGAAATTATGTTTTTTTAGCAGTGTACTATTTTATCATACAGTATATAAGTTCATACCTTTGAAATTCCGACTACAAATGGAATGCACTAAATAAAATGAGCCAAAAGAAGATTAATTAGTTTTATAGTTTTGAGCTAATGTCACATTTTGGTGTAAGTTGCAAAATTTAAGCCATAAATAATCAGTTTTAGAGATTTCTTTTGTGTTATATGGAGCAAATAAACCAGAAAATATTCACATTTAAGAAGCTGAGAAATCAGAAAACCTGTTTTAATAAAACAAATAAATAAATAAAAACTTTCCATTCGATTGCACCTAAACATTGTCAAAATGAATAAAATTTGTTGATCCCGTTTCTGTAGTTGCACCCAAATGCTATTCGCCATCACAGTTAATTAAAGCGTAACATAGTTAATTATTAAATTATATGATTAAACAGAAATGTTTCATCGTTTACCAGGAGACAGTGAACGCAGCACGAGGCTTTAATGCAGCATGTTTGTAACCATGACAGACAACAGACATAAACTTCATATTATATACAGTAGATTGTTCATTTTACAGGAATGATGATACAGTTACTTTGGACATGTAGTGACATTAAATGATTCTGAATCTTCATGAGTAACAATCATAGATCTCTGTATTGTGCAAGAAATAAATAAATAAATAAAACAACAAGCAAACAAACCAATGAGTTATTAAACGGTACAACCATATTTATATATCCCTTGTCTCATCCAGGTGTGAGGCTCCATAAACATTCAGTAAAATCTCTACAGTATATACATATATATATACACATATGTACATATACATACATAAATATATATATATATACATACATATACATATATATACACATTTCCAATTTACAAATAATCATAATTTCACCATTCGTTAAAAAAATATAATTGTGATTTCCTCTTTTTTTGCACAGTATACATACAGTAGATACCCAGCACCCTCACCACCCACAGGGTTCCCACTACTTGGTCGACATGAATTTCAAGGACTCGCCGTTCCTTCTCAGTACCGAGCTTTGAACTCCGACTCGCTGCCACCGCTGCCGCTGCCGCTGCTGCTGCTTCTTCTTCTTTGTCTCCTCCACTGCTGACGCTCAGGTGGGTTCAGGAGCTCCGCCCCCGTCTGGACGCCCAGGACCTGCCTTTGCACCAGTCTGGAGTAGAGCCCCCCGCTGGCCATGAGCTGAGTGTGCGGGCCCTGTTCAGCCACATGGCCCCCGTCGATCACCACGATGTTGTCGGCCTTCTCCACCGTGCTGAGGCGGTGGGCGATCACCAGCACCGTGTGCTCCTGCAGGATGTTGTTCAGAGCCTGCTGAACCTACATTAAAGAACAAAATCATCACATTACTTGAAGAAAGTCTTAATATTACGAGAAAAAACTCTGGCTGCACGCAGAGCGTCTTGTGAGGTTCTACTTTTGGTTTGGTTCTTCACAAACAAAAAGGAAATACTTCATTTTTAATCAAAAAGACTGTGTTAGAAACAGAGTCTCTTCTGGAGAAAGGACCGCACAGGGTTAGGGTTAGGGTTAACCCTACCGCTGGTTACATCTGTACCCTTTTCACAGAGGTTTCATAGTTTCTCGAACAGTTTCGGTGAGTCACTGGGACCACTCGAAGGACTCGCATTTCACAGAGTTCTGTTTACGTTAAAGCTTTCGAAAAGTGGAATTTTAAAGTAGTTTTCCTGCCATTTTAACGTCAAACTTGGCCACGTCTTTTGACATAGAGAAAATAATAATTATAATAATTTTAATAACCTTTCATCAGTAACTTGTCTAGAACACATGGTCAGAGTTTGACGCGGCTAGCTCAAAACCTGCTAGCACGGGTTTGTTCAAATACGTAGATTTTAGATTTTCCAAAATGGCCGACTTCTGGGTGGGCGGAGCTAATGGAAGTACATAAGACATTTGTTTGGAATCATGAGAGCAACGAGTGTTAAGTTTGCTTAACATCGGAACAACTATGCGCGACTTAGACACGATAGACCAAATCGTAGGAATTTAGCATTTTCCGCAATTTTATCCACGTTCTCTAGCGCCAAAAAATTCCTCTTGAAACTTTGGAGTGAGCCTGACAACCTAACGCCGTTTACTCACAGTGTGCTCGCTCTCTGCGTCCAGAGCGCTGGTCGCCTCGTCCAGAATAAGAACGCGAGGGTTGCGGACGAGAGCCCTCGCGATGGCCACTCTTTGTTTCTGGCCCCCGGACAACTGAGTTCCCTTCTCTCCAACATCTGGAGGAGGTGGAAAAGTAGAGATGATTAAAGAGTTATCACACATGCAGGAACCTGCTGGACCTTTTCATTTTCTACTGAGACGATTGGTCATTCAGGATATGACGGATTATATCGACAATATAGTCTGGGATTAAAAAAGTCCTGTTAAGATACAGGAAAAGTTTTTCCCATGTTTACACTTTTCAGTCACGGAAAAGGTAAAGAATAATAACATCTATGTTCTTTATATACAATATAAAAATATGGATTATAAGAATAAAACAAAAATAGAATATGCTGAAAACAGACTTCTTCAGACTGTGATCAGTCCAAGGAAGTTTGGTTCAGATTGGAACAGGATTTGCAAAGTTATAACAGTTTGGTTTTTTGCACAGTAAATGGCATAGTCTGCCGTCACCAGGGGGCGCTGTTTTGGACATTGAATATTGTTATATAGACTTCTCCAGGGCATCAATCCAGGGAAGGACATTGGATCCTCCATCGCAAAGTTATAAGCGTTTCGTTGTCTGTTTTTACAAATCAGAATGTTTGCCAACTTTGGCGCCCCCTATCTCGTATGCCATGCGACATTTTTAAATATAATAATAATGACCTGTGTGGTAGCCTTCGGGGAGGCTGCTGATGAAGTCGTGAGCGTTGGCTTTGGTGGCAGCCTGAACCACCGTCTCCATGGAAACGCCGCTCAGGCCGTACGTGACGTTTTCCTCGACCGAGCGAGCAAACAGCGCCGGCTCCTGCCCCACGAGAGCCACCTGCAGCCACACACAGGTGTGATAGTGTTATTATTAGTGATATAAGTCCATTATTATTACAGTTATTAGTGTTACACTCTTTAGCAGACGGGATTAACGTTGTGGTTTTGTTTATTTTCTATCTCTTTTGACAATAAAACCACACAAACCTGGACATTAAGTTTCTTTCGCCTGCATAAAAATTCATACCATACGGTGTAAGAGTCGTCCTTAGATTAGGTTTAGTTTGACTTTCAAGTCCAGTTGTAAAATAAACATTTATTTTGAAAGTATTTACAGACGTATTAACACTTTGTCGGTTTGCAGAAAAGGTAAAAATAACACGTCCGTCTCCTCTAAATGAATAAATATAAATATATATGTATATATAATATATACAGACCCTGGAGTGGAGGTAGTGGTGCTGAAGGGTGTGAACAGGTTTTCCGTCCAGAAGCACCTGACCCTGCTGAGGGAGGTAGAAGTTTTCCAGCAGACTCACACAGGAGCTCTTTCCACTGCCTGAGGGACCCACGAGAGCAGTGACCTCTCCTGGCCGCAGAGTGAACGACACGCCCTATACAAAAAAAGAAGGGAACCAATTCAAGTGAGGTCATATAATATTCTTCACACGTTTACACAAAATCTGTTGAACATGCAGCCACAGTCACAGTCGGATAGAAAGAAGAAGATGCTTCAGAAGAAGATGCTTCAGAACAAACCTTGAGAACATCAGTGTCAGGTCGCGTTGGATAAGCAAACGTCACGTCTTTAAACTCCACCAGACCGGTGCACGTGTCCGGAGCCTCCGTGCCGTCAGCGGGGTGTTTGGGTTCCCTTTCCAGATACTCAAACACCTTCTCCGCGGCTCCCACTCCCTGCATTAATCCAGTGTACACTGACGCAATGTTCTGCAAGACAAACAAAAACGTCACACCTAAGCATCGCCGTCTCTCGTCGTCGTTTTTTGAACACTTATAATAACATGATAAAAAGAAATCTACAAAACTGATGACACACCTCGAGACATTCACCCAGCTCGAGCATGTAAATGAATATAGATATCAAGTTACCGCTCGTCAGCTGACGGGTAATTACGAGGTGACCCCCGTAATAGAGGACGGAGACCTCCAGAACGAGCTCTGAAATCTGAAACGCAAACACACACAGGTACTGTGACACACAGCTACAGATTTGACAAGAAATAACAGTGTAAACGTTCACTAATTTAATGGAGAACAAGTAAAAATACATAAAGCGTCATTCTGCAAATACCTGTGACTACTGGGTTTTTATTAGTCGTATTTAAAAATCATTCTCATGCTGTGCAGGCAGCCTCTGTAAAGCATGGCCCTCGTCTAAACTACAAATAAATGGCTACATTTAAGGTGAAGAAAAGAAAACAATTTATATTTTCATCTGGTTTAAATCATGTGTTTTCCTCCTCTGAACCACAGTCTAAATACATTAGGAGGTAAAAAATGTCATAAATATGCAAGTAAACTGTTTTTCTGAGTACATTTATGAACGTCTGTGAAGGTCTGTGAAACATCTATGAACGTCTGTGAAGGTCTGTGAAACATCTATGAACGTCTGTGAAGGTCTGTGAAACATCTATGAACGTCTGTGAAACATCTGTGAAACATCTATGAACGTCTGTGAAGGTCTGTGAAACATCTATGAACGTCTGTGAAGGTCTGTGAAACATCTATGAACGTCTGTGAAACATCTGTGAAACATCTATGAAGGTCTGTGAAACATCTTTGAACATCTATGAACATCTATGAACGTCTGTGAAACTTCTATGAACGTCTGTGAAACATCTGTGAAACATCTATGAACGTCTGTGAAGGTCTGTGAAACATCTATGAACGTCTGTGAAACATCTATGAACGTCTGTGAAACATTTATGAACGTCTGTGAAACATCTATGAACGTCTGTGAAACATCTGTGAAACATCTATGAACGTCTGTGAAGGTCTGTGAAACATCTATGAACGTTTGTGAAACATCTATGAACGTCTGTGAAACATCTATGAACGTCTGTGAAACATCTGTGAAACATCTATGAACGTCTGTGAACGTCTATGAAACATCTATGAACGTCTGTGAAACATCTATGAACGTCTATGAACGTCTATGAAACATCTATGAACGTCTGTGAAACATCTATGAACGTCTATGAACGTCTGTGAAACATCTATGAACGTCTATGAACGTCTGTGAAACTTCTATGAACGTCTGTGAAACATCTATGAACGTCTGTGAACGTCTGTGAAACATCTAAGAATGTCTGTGAAGGTCTATAAAACATCTATGAACGTCTGTGAACGTCTGTGAAACATCTGTGAACGTCTGTTAACATCTATGAACGTCTGTGAACGTCTGTGAAACATCTATGAACGTCTGTGAAACATCTGTGAACGTCTGTTAACATCTATGAACGTCTGTGAACGTCTGTGAAACATCTATGAACGTCTGTGAAACATCTGTGAACGTCTGTTAACATCTATGAACGTCCGTGAAACATCTGTGAACGTCTGTGAAACATCTATGAACGTCAGTGAACGTCAAAATCATGGCACGGATCCTAAACGTGTCGATGTGTTGTCGAGGTGAACGTGGACACCTACCTTACTGGACCACATGTAGCAGGCGTAGGCCAGCGCCTCCTTCTTGTTGATCTGGTACATTGCTAAGAGCTTGGCGTAGTACGAGGCGTCCTCCCCACACTCGTTTGCAAAGCTCCTCACTGTCCTCATGGACGAAATGGTCTCTTCTGCAACTTTGTTGGCCTCTGCCAGTGTGGTCTGGACTTGTTTGGACAATTTCTGGAACAAACAAAAACAGAGAATTTGTTCATTTGTCTCACAATCACTTGGAGACCTGCGCTGTTAGCACACACACACACACACTCTATACCTTGTAATAATCTCCGTAGAGTTGCGAGACGAGGCCGATGAAAGGGAAGCCCATGATGGCCACGAGGCTGAGCTTCCACGAGATACCGAACATGAAGAAGAGGACGCCGGTGGCCTTGACCGTGCTCCGCAAGAAGACGTTGACGTTCTGGTTGATGAGGTCACTCACCTGCATGGTGTCGGCTGACAGACGGGACATGATGTCACCTACAGGGTGATGAAGACGGGGAGAAAAACATGAGAGGGACAGTGACCACTGAGTCTCTAAATCAAGATATTATCATCAAGTATTGCGATAAAAAGCCCTCAAAGTAAGTTGAGTGTAGTAAAAATGCCATTATTGTCATAATCGCGATCAAAATCACTCGTCACACACGCCTTTATTTTGAAGGGCTACACAGGGGAGCCGCCGTCTTTCCTGTCATTCCAGGACCAAATCTATAGAAAATTCTCATTGTGTGTTTCGGGAAACTGAAGTTTGTATATTCACTCACTCTCCCACACCAAAGTCCACAGAGGGACACAGGAGCTGTTGGTTTACTGCTGCCTCGTGTGGTCACTTTGTGTCACTGACGTCACAAAATAAGACATTTGCAGCAGTGGATCAACAACTCCTGTGTGACGTAAAATCACAGATTTTCTCTACAGTTTTAACTTTAAAACCTTTTTAACTTTTTCCGAAGAATATAGGAACCACGTGAAGGTATGGACAAAAGTCTATTATAGCATATTATAACATTAGCCAAAAACCACCTGCTCGCAGACGTTTTAAATAAAGTCCTGATACACATGTGATACCTGTGTGGTTTTCATCAAAAAAGCCAATCTCCTGCCTCATCAGAGTTCTGAAGAGCTGGCTCCTGAGTCGAAGGTTAAAACGAGAAAACGTCAGGGTGAAGATGCCGCCGCGCATTCCCATCGCTAATGAACTGAGGCACAAAAAAACACACAAAATCCGCCATAACGTTATCATTTCTTTTTGTTTTCAGAAGACACAGATGCTGTTTTGTCAAACGTCACTAACTATATCACCAAATAACATACTATAATACCTACTTTCATATATTCAAACACCTGTGAGACTTTACATTTTACTGTTAGTGTAATTATGTCACTCACCTGACGAGCGCCAACACTCCCAGGATAATGACTGGTTGTGCAAAGTGCTCCATGCTCTTGTAGCTCACAATGCTGTCGATGGCTCTGCCATAGTAGAGCGGTATGAAGGCTTCACCTGGAGGAACACACACACAGATTGTGATTTATATACAGTATAATTCAGTATAAATAGACGTTTCACGTTCTAATTTCTGACCAAATGGTTCCTTTGAGAAAACATCGAGCAGATTAATCTATAATCAATATTCTGACCTTGAGTCTGATGATGAATTATAACAATAATCATTAACTAAAGCTCTTTGTCAGAAGGTGACGCATTCATGGTAAAATTACACATAAATAGAGACTTTAGACTTTAGAAGCTTGTTACATGAGTCACTAATGTACATAAACATGACACAGAGAGTGTTCATGATTCAGCAGGTCGTTATTTAGCTCATGAAAAAAGATAAATGTGTTGTATAACGTGCAACGAGTGACACAGTCTTCACTTCAAGGCAAGACCTTGCAAGAGTGACGCAATCTGGTGTAAGAGGGTGACTGTACAGGTTCACCTCACTGTGTTAAAGGGTGAGTCAGGAGAGGATCTAGTTCATTGGTTCTCAAAGTGGGGTTTTGGCCCACAGAAACATTTCTGGTGGCCCCGCAATGAATTACAGTTGATAGTTTTAATCCAGGAGCGACTAAGCTTGTTAAATGTTTATTGGACATCACTGGATACAGACCAATTAGTGTAAACAAAAATACTGGGTATTTACATGGTTTCTATATGGTGAATTTTAGTGTATTATTGTGTTATAAGCTGGTAATAAGCAGGTAGCTACAGCCCCCAATTACTAGCTATTTACCCAGTAAATATATGGTAACAGAAATGTGTTACTTGGTATTAACCTGTAATTAGAAGGTAAGAACAATGGCCAAAATACTGGGTAATTACCCAGTAAATTATAAAGCGTTATTATATTAACGCTTAAATTTCATTATATTAACGCTTATATTACTTAACGCTAAACTGTAGAACTGTAATCTGGTCATAAAGTTATTACAAATGGGATTTCCTTCTGTGTTTTTTTTTTTTTTTTTCTTTGGCGGCCCTCAGTCCAATGTTGGGTTCCTAAATTGGCCTCAGGTATCAAAACTTTGAGAACCCCTGATCTAGTTAGAACATCTAGATACCTTTATGGGGTTCATCTACACTTGAAGTTCACTCACACACAGCTGAGATGACGAGGAAGAAGAAAGCCACACACAGCAGACCAGCGTCTTTCCTGGAGAAGCTCATCAAACGTCCCACTGTAGCTCCAGAGCTGTTCATCTCCTTCTCTTTCTTCTTCTCCCTCTCACATCCCACCTCCTCCTCCTCCTCCTCCTCCTCATCACCAGCTGTCGCCAACAGGTTCTCAGTCTCCTCACAGCTTCCTTCCCCTCGGTCGTATCTCCTACGTTGACTTTTCTCCGGGCTGGACTCCTTCCCCAGCAGACTCCACAGGAGCGTGACGCCCACGGAGGAGGCAAAAGTCCAGCAGATGAGACTGAGGAGCCAGGGCTGCTGCGTCAGAGGCTTCACCTCGGTCAGCATGAGCATTTTAGCCAGGGAGTAAGTGATGACGACGAGGCAGATGAAGATAATGAGGCTGGTGAGCGCCGAGACCCTCCGCGGGCCGTGCTTCTTGTTCCACGACACGCCTACGGAGGCTCCGAGCAGAAGGGCGGCTCGCAGCAGGCCGAGCCCCCAGAGGTCCATCGCTGAGTGGAGGATGTTAAAGTTCAGGACATCTTCACCGAACGTGTCCAAGTGTGACCCGTGTGCGTAAAGGACAGTGGTGAGGACAACGTCCAGGAGTGTAAACAACACACTCGTGCTCACGCTCACTTTGATGCCCATGCTGGTGATCAGGGAAGAGAAACAGGAAGTTAAAACATCAATATCAGGATCAGGAGAGAGAGAAAATTCAATTTGAAAACCCTAAATATCAATAAATAACAACATTATTATTATTATGTTATTATGATAAACAATTCATCTGTCGATTATTTTCCTGATTAATCGAGTACTTGTTTGGTCTGTAAAAGGTTGATCTGTGTTGTGTTGTTTAAAATGATAATGATGTTATTCAAATGTCTCGTTTTGTCCACAAACCAAAAGTTATTCACTTTTAATGATTTTTATGTTATCTGGAGTAAATAAACCAGAACAATCAGAGAAACTTGTTTTAATTACTTGGGAAAAACACTCAAACCAATTAATCAACTGTCATTAATTTAGTCATCAATTAATCGAATATTCAACAACAAATCTGGTCAGAACTTAAAATTCATACGCACTGCACTGTTATATGGCCACAATTAGTTTAGATGTTAACGTTTATTGGCTCATAAGAGAATATTATAGATTATACTTACTTTTATTTTGAAGGAGTGCTCTTCCGGACAAGTACTTGGATGAAAAAGAAAACGTGAGTTAGTAATTTATCTTTAGCAGTCTTATTAATGTGTAAACGCGAAATAAATGATATAACAGTGACTGCAACACTCGTTTACTAAGAGATGACAAAAAAGTTAGCCGTTAGCAGGCTAAAAGAGTGGAGTGGCGTCAGGTTACATGTGCGTCCATGATACGTTACGTCCAAAACGTAGTGTAGAGGTAGGTCTCCGCAGAAAGCGTAAATCATTTACCATAGTGTTTGTATAATGACTGTTAAAATTGCACAGTCATGCTGCGTAAAACAGCAAAAGTACAGAATAGCGTACTTGCTAACTCGAAGACAAATAATCCACAAACTGAGCTTCCGTAGCGAAGTGAAGGCACCGGTGTCAAAGATCGTCTATGTCACAGACGACTCACACGCTTGTCAGACAGGCGCTGTCTTCTGCCACAAACACGCGAAATCGCAAACTCAAACGTAAAGAAAACACAATCACAATCTGAACCACACAATTAAGTTTAACATTGTTATCATTATACGACGCTGTCAAAACGCGCCTACCTTCACCCAGCGGTGGTTTAGAGGCTCGGAAAAGGCGGCTGATTGATACATCTGTCCGTTTTCATCCCATCTTGACGTAAGGCAGAGATTCCGGAAGTCTGCGTGGCCACGCCCACTAACACCAAATTAGGAGAGAGGTCTTCCTCACCAAGTCTTGGGACAAAACAACGATTTTTAATCTCACGATTTTTTTCTCGATTAATCGAGTAACTGCGTGATCTTTAAAATTTCAAAAAGTGTCAATCAGTGTGTTTTGAACATTGGAACAACATGGAAATTAGGAAAAATTATATATTTGTTATATAGAGCAACGAATCCAGGAAATATTCACATTTAAGAAGCTGAAAAATCACAGAAACGTTTAAACGTTTTAATTACGGATTAACAGAGTAATTGTTTCAGCCCTAGGAAGCTGAATGGAACTCAGCCATTAGTCATTCCATTATTTACACCTTCGTTAAAGATTATAGCTTAAACAATTACTACGTTGATCGATTATTAAATGCATCGTCAACTATTTTGATAATCATTGAATCAGTTTGAGTATTTTATCAATAATCAAACCAAGTTTCTGGGTTTTTTTCAGCTTCTTAAATGTGAATATTTTCTGCATTCTTTGCTCCATATCACAAAGAAATCATTCAAACTGAATATTTATCAAGTTTCCGAGAACAAAATATCAACTTATGATATAATAATCGGCCTGATTTATTAAATAACAATGAGGTTATTGTATTAAAAAAAGTCATCTTTCATGTAACGGCTGCTCACGAGGCTTCACAACTGAAACAATACCTTTTATTTCTAAGTATTGCAGGCAGCTCAATGAATGTGTTTTATGACAAAGTGAAAATGAATAAGTTAAGAACGTTTTTTTTATGAGGAAAATGAGTCGATGTTTTTTTTCCACTGGATTTCCAGCGTCTTCTGTCCAAGACAAAGGTTCAGACACCTCAGTGAGACGCCGCCGTGCTCCGTCTGTGTGTGTTGACGTCTCAGTGAACTCAGTCCGACTCGGGCAGGTGATACACCAGCTCGGTCTTGATGTCGTCGGAGCCGCTCTGCTCGGCGGACAGCACCGTGTCCACGGGGAAAGACAAGTACAAACTCTCGCTCTTGACTTTCTTTGGCGAGGGCGAGTCTCTGTCGTCGAACAGAGGATCCTCCATTTTAAAAGTCATTGAGGACGCGTTGGACGTCCTGTGCTTGGCCTTTTTCTTCTTCTTCTTCTCTTGTTTATAGGCTGCGTTCATGTTGGTTAAGACCTGTGAAACACAAACACATGTGATTTAACACAAAACATAAATAATGTTAACATTTGAAGGCCTGTAATCATTATTGATAACTTTCTCAATTATTTACTTGATTTAATTCTTTTGTTCATTTGGCCAATTAAGGGTGGAAACTGTCGATTTATGCGTTTTGACTACTGGAACTTGAAGATACAGGACATATTTAACTTTAATTTCATTGTTTTTTATTCTGTGGTTTCGTCTGTATCTCGTGTGACAAAGACAAAAGTGAGACAGCAGATTAACGACATAAGAAAGATGTCTGTATTGCAGGAATAATAAAGTGGATTACAGTGGATTAATTGGGTTGAAAGTAGGATTTATATATGTGATATCTGCATTTAACACTTGGGGAAACAAACCACAGTAAAGGTTTTTATGGTATTACATTCTTATTATTCATTTTTTAACATATATATATATTTATATATATATATATATATATATATATATATATATATATATATGTATATATATATATATACACACACACATATATATACGTATATATATATATATATACACATATATATACACCTATACGTACGTATACCTACATATATATATACATATATGTACGTATACCTACATATATATATACGTATACGTACGTATATATATATACACATATACATACATATACATACAAACATATATATATATATACATACATATATATATACACATTATATATATATACACATATGCATACATATATACATACATATATATGCATATATATTTATACAAAGACATATACATATGTATATATATATATATATATATATATACACACACACACATACACATATGTCTATATATACAACTGAACATATATATACACAACAGGCTCTGTGGATATCTATATATATACATGCATATATATATATATATATACACACACACATACATACATATATATATACATACACACACACACACACACATGTATTTACAGAGCCTGATTATTTCAGAGTTTTAAAGAACAATAAGATGATTTACCAGCTGTTTGACACAGTTCTGCTGCGCCTGCATTACGGCCAGATATGTGGACGCCTCCTCCTTAGTGGAGTACATGTCCTGCTCTAGTTCTTCATAATTCACCGGGCTCAGTAACGTCTACAAGAGAGGAGATTTAAAGAGACATTTAAAGAGGAGACACTAAAACACAAACACACACACACACAGTCAGAGAAGTGGTATTTTACCTCGTTGGGTAAGTTAGCTTTCCTGTTGAACATGAGCGAGTACGGGGTGAACTTGGTCGTGGGGTTTGTGGACGTGCGGAACAGAAAGAGCACGGGGTCCAGGAAGTCGTCCCACTCGCTCTGCTTCTCCGTCACCATCTGCATCACGGCTTCCCTCAGCGACGCCCCGGTGCAGTCGTGGAGAGGGTTGAGCTGAGGCTGATCCACGGGAGAAACCTTCTGCACCAGGTTCCAGCGCTCGGCCAGCTGCTTCGTCACCTGAACAAACAAACATCTGTGGTCAACGCTGAGGAAACAACAACAGTAACTTTACTCACAATATCGTTTTTGTTTTCCTCACCTCGTCGCAGAAGTCAGAGTCCTGCGAGCACACGATGGTTTTCGGGGCTCCGAACCTGAACAGAGGACATTGGGTTTGTTCAGTTTCAGGTTAAAAATATGTACAAAAGTCTTTCAGAACAACTGAATCATTAGAATCAGTAGATTAAAAAAGATTTTGTTCACAGAATGGTTCAGTAGTCTCAAACCTGGAAATGATGAAAGCAAACCAAAATAATTTAGTTGTACAGAGCAACGAAACCAGGAAATATTCACATATTCACACATATGTGAATATTTTCTATATTTTCTTTGCTCCATATCACAGAGAACTCATTAAAACTGAATATTTTTTGGTTTGCGGACCATAATTTCCAGGTTTGGGAAACACAGATCGACATTTTCCCACATTTTATCGACAGATTCATCAGTTATGAAGATGAATGATTAGTTGCAGCCGCACTAAAGCATTTAAAACGGTTTAGATTAATATAGACGGTCTCTGTTAAACACCGACATTTTATACATATCCTTTGCTCAATGTTGTTAAATTAACGTTAATGTTTTCAGGGATTTTTAAGTCTTTTTAACTGAGCTACAGTTCAGTTTGATTCTTTCTATCCGCAATGTCATTCTTCCTATCCATGACATTCTTCCTATCCGCAATGACATTCTCCCTATCCGCAATGTCGACATTCTCCCTATCCGCAATGTCGACATTCTTCCTATCCGCAATGTCATTCTTCCTATCAATGACATTCTCCCTATCCGCAATGTCGACATTCTCCCTATCCGCAATGTCGACATTCTTCCTATCCGCAATGTCAACACTCTTCCTATCCGCAATGACATTCTCCCTATCCGCAATGTCGACATTCTCCCTATCCGCAATGTCGACATTCTTCCTATCCGCAATGTCGACATTCTTCCTATCCGCAATGTCGACATTCTTCCTATCCGCAATGTCAACACTCTTCCTATCAGCAATGTCAACACTCTTCCTATCCGAAATGACATTCTTCCTATCCGCAATGTCGACATTCTTCCTATCCGCATGTCAACACTCTTCCTATCCGAAATGACATTCTTCCTATCCGCAATGTCAACATTCTTCCTATCCGCAATGTCAACATTCTTCCTATCCGCAATGACATTCTTCCTATCCACAATGTCAACATTCTTCCTATCAGCAATGTCAACATTCTTCCTATCCGCAATGACATTCTTCCTATCCACAATGTCAACATTCTTCCTATCTGCAATGTCGACATTCTTCCTATCAGCAATGACATTCTTCCTATCCGCAATGTCAATATTCTTCCTATCCGCAATTCATTCTAGATATCCAGAATGTCATTGTGGATAGGAAGAATGTCACTGTGGATATCTGAAATGTTCTTTTTGACGAGGAAGAATTGAATTACAGATATCTGTAAAACATATCCAGTCTAGCTATTAAATGACGGTTTGCCATAGGCTCACCAGGTTATATCACTGCTGGATGTAAACTCAGGAGAATTTACCTGTAAATACATTTAGAGACACATCTTGCGATCGAGAGGACGTCGGCCTTCAGCACCGGAAACACTTCAGGCCATTTACTGAAGTAATCGATGAGGACGACGACATACGAGTTTCCCTGCTGCGTCTCGGGAAAAGGACCTGGTGAGAGACGAGAGAGAAACACAGTCCAGTGAAGAGTTAAAGAGTCAAAAGGTAAAATATCACTTTCATTTCATTTTGTGGTCAATTCACCGATGATGTCGATCCCGACGATGTCCCACGGCGCGTCCACTTTGATGGGTCGCACGGTTCTCGCCATGTTTTTGTTTCTCTCCATGTGTTGACACGTCTCACACACTTTAATCTGAAACAGGCAGAAAATAAACCACAAAAATCCCACATGACCGTCCAACTGTGGAGTAAAAATGTACAAAGAAAGGAGGAAAAAACAAACAGTACAACTACATCAAAACTATCAGAATAATACTGAAAATGTGTCTTTACCTCGATGTAAAAACACACAAAAAAAGCTCTGGAAATGTATTTAAATTGACTAAAGACGAGCAGTCAAACAGGAAGGAAAGGAACAGGTGCAACAGTCGTAAAACAGACCTTTAAAATGCCAGATTTCTACAATAATGTGCCAAAAAGCATCACCACGAGTGGTTTGACACCAGAGCAGCTCTATTAATGTGTTTAATCCCCACTAAAGTGTTTTGCGGAATTTAATAACGACTTGAAATCCAATTTTGTGAGATATATCTTCACTTCACACCGTCATTAAAAGGTGTGATAAATAATAATTACCCAGTCCACCACGTCCTTGATGATGCCGAGCCAGTAGTACTTGCTCTGGATCCGGTGAACCGTCTTCTTCTGGCCGAGGTGATGGCCGATGTCGTTGAAGTGACAGTCGAGGAAAATCTGCCTCTTCCTCTCGTCCTCGATCACCACCTCCCTCTTCTCCTCTTTCTTGGGGCCCACGTAGTACAACGTTCCGTCTACAGGAGGAGGAGACGAGGGAAACGCGAGAAGGTGTTTTAATTATTTAAAAATACCTCCGAGTCAGTGATTTACACAGTAAAAAACATCACACACCATGGTGCATTCAAACATGTTTGCGTTTACACTTGGAGCTGCAGTTATACAGAACAGCAGAACCAAAACATTAGCGTTTCTGGCTTATTTTTATGTTACAGAACACAGAGAAATGAAAATCTCGATCAAATTCGCTGTACCCACAGAAAACCTTTTATAAGTCACTCAGTGACTTTATAGATTTTATGTTGGGCTTTTATTATGGTATTTTTCATGTGTGTTCTTTCAAAATAAAAGGCATAAACTTAAGTTGCAATTCATTTATCAAACCCATGTGTTAGAATTTGGCTAATCAACTACTGAAATGAAAGAATAAGTTACATTATGCTTGAATGAATGTTATGAGGAAATGTTTTGCTTTTTAATTATTTCAAAATGTGACATTCGTGTTCTCATAACGCTATTACAACAAGCATCAATAGTTTACAGGCTTAGATGGACCCGTCATTCAGTATGAATCACTAAATAAAGTGAGCCGAATTCACTAAAACGTCATTTAGATTCATAACATACATTCAAGTATGTCATAGGAAGAACGTGGCTGAAGAAAACCCGCAACGAATGTATATTTGTAAGTTTTGTTAATGGGATTTCGTGACGTGACGAGGAAAAAGGACGTAAAACACGGGGTTTTTCCGCACAAAAACTTACCGTCAATGACGAATTTCTGCGCGTATCTCCGGAGATTCTTCTTCCGTAAAGGATTCATAGTCTGAGGAAAACAGCCTTTGGCAACAAAAGTGTAAATGTCACCGAGTTTGTTGGAGCTGGACTCGACCACCTCCTCCTCGGCGACTTGCAGCGACTCCACGCTCAACATGTTAGCTCTAATGCTAAAGCTCACTTTTATTAATAAAAAACCTCAATAAACGTCGACTTTCCTCAGAACGAGCCGCATTTTTAACAACGAAGACGAAATAATCCACAACAATTGCAGGTACAAAGCATGTATGTGTGTGTGTGAGAGTGTGTGTCGCCCCCTGATTCTTCTTCTACTCAGAGTTTAGACGGTTTTTTAATTAGCGCCCCCTGTCGACCAAGACTGGTAAAGCACCAGCACCAGCACCAGTGTTTCTGTACGGAAGCCCCGAAGGGCAAGTAAAAAATAATAATTTAAATAATAATAATTGAAATATAATAATTTAATAATAATACTTTTAATTATAATACTACTACTAAAAATAATAAAGGTTGATTTTCTTTTCTTTCTTATTTTCTTTGGTCCGTTTCTGTGAAACAAAAATATATAGATTTAATCCAAGTTATATTTAAATTATTCATATTTATGTTCCTTTTAAATGCTGGCGTTCAGGAACACACATTTAATTATTTGCCTTAAAAAATTAAACTTGTAATTAAATAATAATAATATAAAAAAAAATAATAATGTTATCATACAAACTATGTATAACGATATACTGTATATAATGACATTGTAGGTGTTTATTCAGTAAATACTTTCCATAAATAAATACACAAATCAATAAATATTGAAGTGTAGTAAGATACCTTTTTTAAAATAATTTGATAATAAAGTAACTTTATAAAAATTATAATATAAAATGTATAAATAAATAAACTGTTCAGTGTTATACGTTACATGAATGTATTATGTATTTATTTACTTGTTCATTTAATGATATAATATACATCCATGCACCAGACTGATGCTTGAAAGTCATACATGAAGAAATTAATAGTATATATACAAAGTGTTTACTTACGAGTTTGCTCAAAAAATAATATTATTAAATGAACAAGTAAGTAAATAAATAAATAAATAAATAAATAAATGTAACCACACTGAATCTGACCGTGAGGACACTGCAGAGATCAACTGTCACCAGAAGATGGCAGTAATGTGCGCGAGTAGTAAAAAAAAAAACTACCGTTGATCCCAAACAGAAGAAGAAGAAGAAGACGAAGTAGCAGAAGCAGAAGAAGAAGACGAACTGTCAGGGTCTGTTGTTGTTGTTATTGTTGTTTATTTAGTGATGAAAAACGACGACGAGGACGTAAAGCGTCACTTCTTCACGTGCAGCTGCTTCAACACAGACAACATTTACCTGCACAAATACAAACTTCACGTTCGCTTCGTGTGTGAGCGGCAGTTCATGTTGGACTATGAGCGCGTGAGGACACACACACACACACACACACACACACACACACACACACACACACACACACACACACACACACACACACACACACACGGGAAGTGTTTATTTGTTTATTTGTTGTGTTGTTTATCAGGTGCTCAGGAAACTCGGCTGCGTCACTGAACTGCACTTTACTGAAGTCCTCAACGAGGTAAGAGTGTGTGTGTGTTTGTTCTTGTACTTGAGGCATACTGAGGACCAGTGAGGGGTTTTAACCAACAAAGTGAGGTCATTTTTACAAAGTGAGGACATTTTTACAAAGTGAGGTCATTTTTACAAAGTGAGGTCATTTTTACAAAGTGAGGACATTTTTACAAAGTGAGGTCATTTTTACAAAGTGAGGACATTTTTACAAAGTGAGGTCATTTTTACAAAGTGAGGACATTTTTACAAAGTGAGGTCATTTTTACAAAGTGAGGACATTTTTACAAAGTGAGGTCATTTTTACAAAGTGAGGACATTTTTACAAAGTGAGGTCATTTTTACAAAGTGAGGACATTTTTACAAAGTGAGGTCATTTTTACAAAGTGAGGACATTTTTACAAAGTGAGGTCATTTTTACAAAGTGAGGTCATTTTTACAAAGTGAGGACATTTTGTCTGGTCCTCACTTTGCTTTCATTTAAATCACTTCCTCATGTCGTAAACATGTTATACTCTGTTTTTAAACAGCTCCTCAATTACACTCAAGTACAAAAACCCGTTTTCCAGTCCTGGTGTTTCACACACGTTTTGCTCTGGGGCTCCACCTGCAGACATGTTATGGTACTGCACCCAGTAGATCTTTTATAGATAGATAGATAGATAGATAGATAGACAGACAGACAGACAGACAGACAGACAGACAGACAGACAGACAGACAGACAGATAGATAGATAGATAGATAGATAGATAGATGCTAGCTTAGATAGATAGATAGATAGATAGATAGATAGATAGATAGATAGATAGATAGATAGATAGATAGATAGATAGATAGATAGATAGATAGATAGATAGATGCTCGCTAGCTTAGATAGATAGATGCTCGCTAGCTTAGATAGATAGATAGATAGATAGATAGATAGATAGATAGATAGATAGATAGATAGATAGATAGATAGATAGATAGATAGATAGATATGTTCTGTTAACATTGTTTCTGGACTGTAATTGAAGTCTTCTGCGTTCAGGTTTCACAGGAAGTGGACAGACGAAGGCGTCTCAGCGCGGCGTCTGCAGAGAGAGCAGCGGTTATAAAAGACACTTACCAGCCTCTCCATCCTCACGTCTACCACCTGCAGGTTATTTACTGCTCACTATAATAATAATAATCATCATCATCATCATCACAGTGAGTCAGTGACAGCTGCTGCTGTGACTCACGCGGTCTTTGCTTCGCCACAGGATTCTCACCTCGCTCCGAAGTTCAAGCAGATCGTCGAGTTCTGCCGAAGCGGCGGCGCCAGCGAACGCGGTCTGCGAGGCTTTCTGGAGGAAGCGACAGGTGAGCACTGCATCTGGAACACTTCATTGGAGCTGCACGGTGAAGGGAACAGCAGCAGCTGAAGAGGTTACAATTGTGTCGAATTCACTTCTTTTGGGCGTTTTTTTAAGACATAATACTGCGTTATGAAGCCGTCTCGCCATGTGCTTTTTCCACCTTGCCCTCTTAGTCGTGACGTAAAAGGTTTTAAAGGTGCCATATGTAAGAATGTGGTCATTAACAGTTACTACATTCAAAATCAAAATACCGAGGTCTTTTAGGTTTAGTTTCCTGACGTAACTGGCAACCCGTGGTTGGTCGACAGCTGGGACTCTACTGACTGCAATGATGGTAGACGGCGGTAGGTGGCGCCACATGACGCCAAAACATGATTTCAAGACATAAACATGATTTACAGTCTGCAAAATATTTTTTAAATGCAAATATTTTGTCTGTACTGTTGTTGTTGGTGAGTTCAGTTTGTTATATGAACATTATTCCTGAGTCTCTGTGACATATTTGGAGGATTTTGTGATTTATTACATAATGCACCTTTAAGATTCAAACGTCCAATTTCATCAAATTAGTCCGTTAAAATCAACATTTCAATATTTGGGGATAAAAATTAGGGGTAAATGATCTAAATTGCGACTTTTCTGATATATTACAGCTGCCAGACGTATATATTTTGTGTTTAAGTGAAGCTTTAGCTTTAGCTTTCAATAGTATAGATTTAAAATATGATAGAGCCTCACTGCATGACATAAAACATTAAACCACTCACTCTCCCCACACCAAAGCCCGTGGAGAAAATCAGTGATTTTAGCTGCTGGTCTACTGCTGCCCTCGTGTGGTCAGTTTGTGTTACTGACATAAATCTGAATAAAGTTCTTCAAACAAACTCCTGTGAGCTGTGATGTAAAAAAAATAAAAAATACAGATTTTCTCTATGGACTTTGGTGTAGGGAAAGTGAGTGGCTTCCATCCAAATGTTAACGCCTATTTGATGAATCCTCTTTTGTTAAATCCCCGCTTTAGCTCCGAGAGTTTACCGTTTCCCTGTGTTTGAGAGAAGCTTCTGCGAGGAGCTGGTGGAGGAGCTGGAGCACTTTGAGCGGTCGTCAGCTCCTAAAGGACGACCCAACACCATGAACCATTATGGGGTAAAAACAATCGCTTTCTGCTGCTCACTGAAAAAAGCCTCTAAAACCATTTTAATACATTCTTTTTTGCATCCCTAGATCCTCCTGAACGAACTGGGCTTCGACGACACGTTCGTCACGCCTCTCCGCGAGCAGTATCTGCGTCCGCTTGCCGCGCTGCTGTACCCAGACTGCGGGGGGCGCTGTCTGGACAGCCACAAGGCCTTTGTAGTGAAGTACGACATGAAAGAAGACGTGGACCTGAGCTACCACTACGACAACGCCGAGGTCACGCTCAACGTTTCCCTGGGAAAGGACTTCACCGAGGGGAACCTTTACTTTGGGGACATGAGACACGTGAATATGCTACATTTTTAATCCTCAACTTGCAGACATAAAGTTATTCCTATGACGAAAATAATATGTGTTCAAAGATATTAAATCCCACATATCCAACAAAAATATTCATATTATCTTATTTAAATGTAAAACAAATACCATACGATCATTTAAATTATGGACACTTTCACATCATATGCTGCTGTTTTATGCCATGTTCTTTTTTTTAAAGTTATCGTTTTTATTCTTTTATCTTTTTAACTTAACAAGTTAACAAGAAATGACAAATGTTCAATCTCGGTTCTTAAAATGCAAGCTTTTTTTCTGGAAAAATGTACATTTAAATAAGATTTTTTTAAAAAGGTTGATTTTATTCTTTCTTATTTTCTTTTGTCCGTGTCTGTTAAACAAACAAAAAATATAGATTTAATTTAATTATTCATATTTATTTGCTAAATAAAAATGTACAAAAATGTAATTTGCCATAAAAAAATAAAACTTGTAACTAAATAATATAAATATGAATTTTTTTAAAAATCCAAAATGATACAAAAACCCTAAATATCTCATATAAAGTATATAATGTAGGAACCTTACTAAGCACTTTGTGCTCTGTCGCCCCCTGCAGGTTCCTTTAGAAGAGACGGAGTGTACGGAGGTGGAGCACCGGGTCACCGAGGGCGTCCTTCACCGCGGTCAGCACACACACGGCGCTCTGCCCATTGTCTCCGGTCAGCGCTGGAACCTCATCGTGTGGATGCGAGCGTCGCAGGAACGTAACCGACTGTGTCCCATGTGTGACAGGACGCCGGCGCTGGAGGAAGGAGAGGGTTTCGCCGACGGCTTCACCAGAGACTCTGCTGCTGCTGCTGCTGCTGCTGCTGCTGCTGCTGCTGCTGCTGCTGCTGCTGCTGCTGCTGCTGCTAACGCTCTGCTCGACGTCTCCTGTGTGTTAACGTGACTTTACCTCGAAGTTTTACTCGAGGAAAAGTGACGGTCTCTAATCCGTCCGTAGGAAGCTCAGGAACTTGGTCACGCGTTCAAAACGCCTGAATGAAAGGTTTTTGTGAATCCTAACACTGTGCACCAAATCTGTAAATCTGAGAATCACAGAATACTTTACAATTATCTCGTCTGGCTGCTGGATTAGCGAGGATTAGGAGAGATTTTTCTGAATGTTTGTTTCGGTGTTTAAGGGTTGGGCCTTTTTGGAATTTAATAAGATTTGTTTTTAATGAAAATAATGCGCTTTCTCTTTAAATCCCACTGCCTAAAGCTGCCCTTTGGCTCCTGTAATTAAGATATGATTTATTTATTGTGTATAATTATGCTTGTATTTTGTTGCACTTTATCCCCGAGAGGAAATTTTGTTTGATTTCTTCAAGGGAAAATAAAATCAAAACTTGTTTGTAATAATTTCTTTGTCTTTTATAGATGTTTTTAAGAAGGTTTGGTGTGGAGATAATTTTTTATTCATATCGGTCAGCTCTATTTAAGGCGCTTTTATTTTGTAGTCCGTTTCTTCGTGTTGTTTTAGACGCTCTTCCTTTCTTTCCGATAAATTTATCCCAGCACTTCAATATTCTGTTTTACATCAAAGTCAAATGTAAGATATAACAAGAACAAGTTTATTAAAATGTCAAAATTAAATACTGACATGTTTTTTTTAAATGTACATAAGAAAGTACATGGAATAAACTGGTAGAGCAGGGGGCGGGGTTATTAAGGTGTGTGTGTCATATTCAACAAAACTTAATACTGGTGTTGGATCAGTTGTTGTTCACTCACACGGGCAGTGTGGCTGCTCTCATCGCTCAGTTTGATTTCCTCCCTCACTGCTGCAGTGCATCCTGGGAGGTGGAGTCCTCCCCAGCCGTGGCGTTTTGAGACGACGACGACGGTGGCGACAGCAGCTGCTGAGGTGGACGCAGGAAAACCACCATGACGGTGATGTTGTCACTGGAGCCCGCTTCTTTAGCGGCTGCGACCAAATGTCGAGCAACTCTCAGTCCTTTGGCCTCCACAGATCGCCGCAGGGGAGTCTTCTCTTCTTCGCCTTCCTCTGGCTCGTCGTCAGGCTCCCACAGACCCTCCAGGACCAGACCGGGAACCTCCGAAGGTTTGACCGAGTCAAAGAAGCCGTCGCACGCCAGCAGCACGTAGTCCTCGTCTCCCAGCAGCTGCACGGTCGCGCAGTCGGCGTCTCCGGACACGTACGGTTTCTGGTCAAAGTCGCCTGCAGGTGTGAAGGGAGCGGTTTTGAGACTGAGATCAGATCTTACGTTTTTTGGGAGCTGGTTTCCAGAGAACACATAAAGCACAATAAACGCTGTCACAAAAACCCACTCACCGATCGCCCTCGACACGGCGTATGTGCCGTTAACGCGCCAGCAACCCATGAAGGTGACGCATCCTCCAAGATCCTCAATTCTTTGTTTCTCATCCTGGTCAGAGAAAGAGAAAGAGACGGACGTTATCACCTGATCACCGTCCTACCTTTATTCATCTGGACATATATCATTTAATTTAATTTAATAGTCATTTATCTGATGATTAATGTTTTTATCACTTTATCACCTGTCTGGATACTATTTGTTTTGTTGCAGGAGATTGGTTTACTTTATAATTACCTTCCATTCACTGTACCCACATGCCTGTGTATGTATATGCATGTGTATATATTTATATGTATATATATATATATATCGTGTATAATGGTTATATATATATATTTGTATTTTATTTTTCTCAGTCGTGTCTGAGCAGTTCTGTGTATCGTTTGTTTTGTGTTTAAAAAAGGAGGAAATCTAATAAAATATATAAAAAAAAAATTAAAAAAAAATCATAAAGACATTACAGGCAAACAGACAGTGAAATATTAAAATGCAGCTCGTTTCTTAGTTCCCAGTATATTCATAAAACCACCAAAAAATGGCCAAGAGTTGTGTTGTTCCAGAGCCACCACTAGAGGGCACTGTGAGGTGACACATAGACACGGGCACCATCATTTTGAAGTAAATACTGTAATATCTTATCATTATTTTAATCACACACTTTAATGTGATTTTACGTGTGTATTTTATCTTGTATTTGTATATACTTGTACACAGAGTTTGTCATCTTCTATTGACAACTAAAAGAAATATAAAGATAAGAATAACTGATGCCATATGTACAAAAATAGAAAGATTGGGAGGGAAAGATGTTTGTTTTTATGTGAATTTTAGAAAAACTAATTACGTGTGTGTGTGTGTGTGTGTGTCACATGCGTACCTCTCTGTCTGGTTTATGGGGCTCCATGAGCGTTACCACCTGTCCTTTCCTGACCATCATTGCCTGAGAGTCTCCGAGCCAGGACACAGTCAGCTCCTGACCCTGGATCAGCACCACCACTCCTGTAGTTCCACTGCGCAGACGCTGACACAAACACACACACACGCACACGTCTTTAAATCAGTTACGATTAAGTTTTCTGCACATTTATCTACTTTTACTATTGCAGTTTTCACCATTTTAAAGGAGTGTACCGTGTGAACTGAGACTCAGTGTCTTTGCGTCAGTACCTCTCTCTTAGCTTTGGCTCTGAACATGTCGTCTGTGTGTTTGAAGGCAGACTTTAAGGCCGCGGCTGCGTCGCTCTGCAGCGTCTCCTGTTTGCTCAGAGCAACGTGGAGGTGGGTGACGGCGTAGTTGGCGGCGTCCACGCCCCCGTGTCCGTCAAACACGGCGTAGTAGGCGAGCTCCACTCCGTCCTGGAGCGTGACGGGAGAAAGAGCGAGAGAGAGAAAGTCAGATAGTGACGGTCAGAGACTGGACCTCAAACCAGCGACCGGTGCAGTGCTGCAGTACCTGGATGTCAAAGAGCTGGTTGAACTCAGCTAGTGCCAAGTGTTTGTCCTCCATCTTCCTCCGTGTGTTCCTGATGGCATGAACGGAGCAGAGGCGGAGCTGAGTTGGAGGCGACGGAGGCTGAAAGGACTTCTGATGCCATTCCAACGCGAGAGCAAACAGTTTGTTGAGGAAGAAACGCTGGACTGGCACCGTCTGGAGTACTGATGAGGGGGATGAAACAAGAGGTTGAACTCCCGTGTCCTCCCGCAAAACACACAATTCAACAACACGGCACAGACAAACGTTTATTGTGGAATGTCTCGAGACGATGCACACCAAATTTGGCGTCAATCAAACTAACCATGTAGGAGGGGTTTGGAAAAAATGTTGAAATGGACAAGATCATAGCAAAAACTTGGCTTAATTAGGTTTAAAGGTGAAGTAAGTAGTTTATAGTGACATCTAGAGGAGAGGCTGGAATTTACAACAACAAACTGCTCCTCTGCTCACCCCCCTCCCTTCCCTGAGCGCTACGGTATCCTCAGCTGGTCAAATGTTGTCCTTGTCGTCTTTCTCCGTGTCCGCAGATGAGTTTCTAGTATTTATTCAGATGTATAAGTGTGTCAAGTAAAGCGACGCTTGATTTTTTCTCTCGCGTTTGTCCTTACAGGCTCCCGTAGAAACATGGCGTCTCGCTGCTAACAGTGGCTATGCAACCGCGGCCCACGACCATGTTATTTTACATGACTTTTTGAAACACTACGAAAATGAAACAAAAGCTATTAACCACGACTAGACAATGCAGGAGCACATAATATGTATAAAAAAGGGGATTTTGGGTTATATAAACCCATAAATACTAGGCAGTGTCCCTTTAAAGAGCCCATATTATACCCTATTAACCCAAGTTAAACTAGTTCCTGGTGCCCTAATAAACATGTCTGTCATGCTTTAGTCAAAATATAAGGATGAAGCACAATAACAGTTCAATAATCTGCCAAAACAGCCTTTTTCAGAACGTTTTGTGCCTGATCATTTACATGTGAATGAGACCCAGATAAACACACATCACTGCTTCCAGGGGAGTGTTGATCTAACTGTCACCACTTATCACCTATTGTCATGCACTGTCGCCACAACCCCCGCTCCATATACCCTAGTAATGTCCGTTTACCTGTTGTTACTGCGTTTCACCGTAATGCATAGAGTGACCACGATTTTTTTCTGTTTTATCGCCTATACTTACACTAAGTGGAACCACTCAAACATGACTGAGTCTTGTTTTTCCACATTTTGGGGACTGGTATGGCCCCCTGAGTCCCAAATATCAGTACTAAAATGATTAAAAAGTTGATTTTGCACAATATGGGCCCTTTAAGTCATTTGTTCGGCTGTAATCCTGGTAGACCTGTGTGCCTAATGTTGTGTAACACAGATTTTAGCACTTACACACTGCTTTTTCTTCTTCCTCCTGGTCGGCCCCAGCTTCCTGTTGGCAGTAGAAAGGTGTGAGGTCACTCTGCAGCAGCTGGGTCACGGCTGTCTGACACAGGACGGCACTAAGAACTGAAGGAGCTAATCTGAAACACAGAAATACAGAAATGTGTGTGTGTTTGCTTGGTCAGGATCAGAACAGGACCAGGACCAGGACCAGGACCAGGACCAGATCAGTGAGCATCTGACTGTGAGATCAACTGTGTGACTTTACCCCACAGACAGGAAGTGTGGAGAACAATAGTGTTCCTGCAGCGAGGGTATTAATACTTCCTGATGGGGCGAAAACACATGAGCTGCAGAAAGAAACACAGACACTTTTTCATGTGGAAATACTTCTGGTTCTACATCACAGACGGAAAAGCATCTGCAGACACAGACACAGAGGATGAATCACAGACGAGCCTCTGTCATCACGTGAGAAACATCTGAACATCCTCCATTGTTAAGCGTCACCAAATAGTTGTTTAAGCATTACTTTATCGATGAATCGAGTCATTGTTTGGTTCATAGAATGTTAGAAAAACGTTGAATGGTGTTTCCCAAACCTCAACATTTTTCAGTTTGAATTATTTCTTTGTCGAAAAAAGCAATGACACCAGCAATTATTCACATTTAAGAAGCTGAAGACTTGTCTTGATTATCAAAATAGCTGATGATTAATTTAGTATTTATATTTCTAATCAAATAAATCGGTGCAGCAACTAAATTCAATATCTGGGATTAAAAACAGTGTGAGCAGCAGCTGTTCTGTCCATGCATGCTGAAAGAACAGGACAAGAGCAGAACTGTCTGGAATGATAGGAATGTGCGCATACACACACACACACACACACACACACACACACACACACACACACACAATGTTGTTCAGCATTCTCAGTGAGGACACACGTAGAAATAATGCATTTCCGAGCTCCTGACCTTAACCATCGCAACTAAATACCCAACTTTCACTCTTAAACGAACCCTAACATAGAGCCAATGCTAACCCGCATATTAAAACCAGGAATTAATCCACAAAAAGACCTTAAAAGATGTCCTCACAGCCTATTACAGTCACGTACACACACACGCACAGTGGCTAATGCAAATTACACCATGTACTCCTGCATTTATTCAACTCAGGCTGAACTCCATGAACATCAATAGTTGGAACATCACGTACCAAGCTCCTGAAAAGTCTGAAAATCAAATAAACGCAAGCATTTTGTCCACAATATCAGTGGATTAAAAACGCTCTACTCTGTGTACAAATGACTTCACGTGACACTAATACGACAGAAGTGAGTATGTGTTCGTTCGTACCTGTTAGCCAGAATCCTCATGCCCATCTCCAGACTCTCTCCGTGCAGCTCCTCCAGGGAAACCGTTCGACTCAGCGGGTTGAGAGGAAGCGCGCTGTCCTCGTCCAGAGTCGGAGGGTGATCCTCCACGAACCCGGCCAGGAACTTCTTGGACTTCTCGTCCATCCCGACGACTCCCGACGGCAGCAGCAGAACCCTGACGGTGAACGGAAGACGGAGAACCGGGAGTGAGTGACGCCACCTCCGAGTTGATCACATTCGTTGGAAAACAACACTGCGAGGGTTTGCACCAACTTTTCCGAGCTGGCGTTCCACTTAAAACGTCTGACTTCAAACTCGGAAATTCAACTACCAACTACAATGCTTCATTACATTATTACTGTGATCCACTGTGCGAAATACAGGGGGGTCTGGGGGGGTTAGACCCCCCTGATTAACACTCGAGACCCCCTGAAAGCCTCAAAGGCAACATTTGAAGGGGGTCTAAACTAGGGCTGGACGATAAATGTAATTTTATTCATGATTTTGATTTTGGCTTCTCACGATCATAAAAAGATTATAATGAAAGAAAAAAGAGTAATGCGTCGCACGGCGCGGCGTGTATGTAAATTCCTATGCTACAAAAACACCTTGAATGCACCAGCGTTACGTGTAGATGTAGCTAGCGAGTGTGTGGATCAATAATATGAGGAAAATATCAGTTAACTGGAAACATTTTGGGCAACACGACCAACTTATTCAATCACTTAAAGTTCAAACATAAAGTGTCTATGACTTGGCGATAAAGTTTGTCAGTCAGCGCCAACGCTGTCCTCTATTAAGGACACTCTTTACAGTGCCATCCCATAATATCCCACCACATCCACAGACATCAAGAGATAACGGAGGCTTTTAGTGTGTTTTGCATGTTGTAAATTTTTGCTTTCCAAATGGCGCCGTGGAAAAGGCCCACACAAGCCCACATCTGACAGGGATTATTAATGTGTATTTCACACACTGCTGTGATCCATTTCCTTATTATACAAGTCTCACTCTGTAATACTGAAGGCTGAGAATTAAAGACCAAAAACATCACAATAACACCAACATTAAAGCTAATAATAACACCATTTCCAGTTCAAGATATCTTCAGTTCCTCTGGAATGATGATGACCAGTCATAATTACATTACATTATGGAAAGTCATAATTAATAACGTGGCAGCAAAGTCAAAGCCCATATACACAAACCAGAAGTCATTTATCCTGAGAGAAATTTCGTTGTGATTGTGTATATCTGAAATGATTTAATTTAATCCAGATTAGCTATCAAATGTAATGAATGAGCCAAACTTTAATGAAAGTCTCGTCGTCACCACCAAAACATGGCAGACCAAAAAAAAACAAAAAAACACTGCATCCGGCCGGACATGACTGACTGGGAGTTGCCTTTTCTCACTCAGACAAAGAGAGTGTGTGTGTGTGTGTGTGTGTGTGTGTGTGTGTGTGTGTGTGTGTGTGTGTGTGTGTGTGTGTGTGTGTGTGTGTGTGTGTGTGTGTGTGTGTGTTTGTTATTCCTGGTTTCTAATGAGGCAAAACCTCATTTCTGAGGAAACGGTTAAGTTTAGGCCTAAGATTTGATTTGTGGTTAGATGAAGTTAGGGTTAGGCATTAACTTGTGATGTTAGAGGTGGAGGAGAATGCTTTGTTTACACTGTGTGTTTGTGTGCTAGGCAGCAGCATCACTATTAAGAAACAACACAATAACAAAGGGCTTTACAAACTGTAAACACGATTATGTGGCGCAAGAATCAAGGAAAATGTGTCATGTGTATTTTCTTGTTTTAAACGTGCAACTACGAATGATATCCGACATGCCTATAAATCGGGAGTATTTCGGTCAATGACTTAAATAATTTTAAAAATAATTTTAATGAATTTTTGAAATTCAGGAAATGATCCATTTGCCCTGATGCACTTTGACATAGAGCGGACTTTCTTGAAAAAAAAAAAAGAAAAGTATCTCCGAATGACTTGAAATTTACCATCATAATAGTCGACATCGCCCTGAACAAGGATCTGTTGAAAATATTTGCAAACCTCTTAAGGAATAATTTTAATGAATTTTTAAAATTCAGGAAATGATCCATTTGCCCTGATGCACTTTGACAGTGAGCTGACTTTCTTCTTCTTCAAAAAAAGTATCTCCTAATGACTTGAAATTTACCATCATAATAGTCGGCATCGCCCTGAACAAGGATCTGTTGAAAATATTTGCAAACCTCTTAAGAAATAATATTAATGAATTTTTGAAATTCAGGAAATGATCCATTTGCCTTGATGCACTTTGACATAGAGCTGACTTTAGTTTCAAAAACAAAAAGTATCTCTGAATGACGATACTGATATTGTTTTTTATTTCCCTGCACACAACTGCAAAGGTCATTTAGTCTCTTTTCTCATGAAATAAACATGATATTTTGCATACTCCTGTCACAGCAAATATAAATAAACATTATAGAATAATAGTTGCAGAGGGTGCAAGCTTTGAAGTCATGGTAGCAGGCAGCAAACAGTTTTGTCATGAGGTGATCGAGACATGTTTGCTAACATCAGTAATACACTTTAAAGCCAATATTGAGCAACTTAATCCAGCTGGATATTGTTATTGACTTACCACATTACAAATTACACATTTTTGTTCTTACAAGTAAATAAAGCCTAACATTACCACAGAAAGGTTTATTTTTATAAGTTTTCTTGATGACCTGGGCTGTTTTCTATGTATGTAATATTAGGTTTATTATTGAAAATTACTGATTAGAATTGCACAAAAGTGCATTCATAAAACAGATTGTAGAGACAGATAATTTGCGTTGACCAATAACTTGTTTTGTGTTATTTGTTATAATTTATCAGTTATATTTAATCAGGTGGAAGGGGAAAAAAAGGAAAATCAGCTAAATAAATAAACCACAATTTCACCCAACTTTCACACAGAAACGTAACAAATTTTAATTAAATTTTATCACAATAATGGTTTATTTCAACAGTTTTGAGCCAATCATCGACAACTTTTCTCTCTTTTTTCGTTATAACAGCTGGAATAGACATGATTTGCTAATATTAGGCCATTAACAGTTCTAAATACTAGTTGGATATTTTTTTTTTCAATAAATTCTTAAAACAAGTCAATGTTAGTTTTTGACTGTGTGAATATGACATTAACGCATATTTAATTTACAACGTCATTTTAAATCACAGTGACATTTGATGTAGCATTAGCTTGATGTTTGATGTGATGGTTTTAAATGGAGTTTAAACACTTACCACTGCAATTCACACGCTGAATTATTGACAGTTTCAGTCACTAATAACTGTTAATAGTTAATGGTTTTAGGACGCCGTCATGTCACGTTAACCGGTGGTTTTAGCTGAAGTTTAAGTTTGGACTTGGAGATACGCCCACACACACATACATACGCGCGCGCGCACACAGCGGAGGGGGAAAACACGTAAAAACACGAGTAGACAAAGAGATAAAGTGATGAAAAACACACACAGACGAACCTGTGTTCGGAGTCTTGCGGGTGAATCACTGCAGATAACAATAAAGTCCCAGCACCAACAGTTTCTTCTGTGAACAGAGCGGACGGCAGCGTCCCCACACTGGATTGGACCACTTTCCTGTACGTCATCACACTTCCGCCCGACTTCCGGTGTCACATTTAAAGGGCCAGACCAAGATATTTGTGAGAGCGCTTTAGTTCCATTTGAATGCGACACCTTTGCTTTGTTTACCCTGGGAAGGATTTTTTATAAAAAAGTAAACTACAACGATGCACTGTAGTCAAACTGCTTGTTTTATTAAACTATACTTCATATTAATATCTTTATTAAATCCGAATACCAATTATAACCTTAAACGTGGTTCTAGAGATGAAGCTGTGGACATTTTACTTTTGTTTTGGTGAATATTGTATGACTTATTAAAAAAAAAAAAAAAAAAAAAATCATATTTAAAAACTTTTTAAAAAGTAAATAAAAGTATGCATTGCACTTACCTACAGGTTACATGTTATTATTGTAGTCAAAATGCCCTTTATTAAATCCTAAGACCCATAATTGTCATAGTGTAAGTAAAGTACTAAAGTCATGTTTTTCTTACAAATTTATTGCATGTATGAGTGACATTTTTCCATCATGGTGGACAAACGAGCTCACAGAAGACTTTTTTATTTTAAACCAAACACAATAAACAAGAGGTCTATTTACTGACATGTATGTTTTCATACTGTATCAGACACTATACAAAGTAAGCTGCCAAGGCGGCCATTTTGTCCTTTGGTTTTTTGGGATTTCCCCGGCGTCCTCGTCCTCTTCCTCTCCCTCCTCCTCCTCGCCTCGCGCCGCCTCCCCGGTACCTCATGGTGGCGTGCTTCAGCTCCACCAAGTCCTGGAAAACCTGATCGCAGAACACGCAGCCCGTGTGCTGGGTCTCGCCGGCAGGAAGCGGAGTGCGAGACTTGTTGAAGTCAACCGCGACCAGAGAGGCGTCGCAGGCGTCGCAGCTCTCTGGCGCCACCTGTGGGAAGAGAGAGAGAGAGGATTGTTAGAGGAAGCAAATAGTGGAGGAACAAGGAAGACATGGAAAATACAACATCAGGTATAAGAAAAGAAGGAGAATTTAAAATGTTTAAATCCGGCTTATTGTGTTGTCCGGTAGACAGTGTTAAATTTTAAATACTTGCCTGACCCTCTTTTTGGAGTCCCCGCTTGGAAATGACATGCCCAAACTTAACAGAGTTAATCTCTGCAGTTACAAGGTCTATGTGGATTATCTTGCTATCTAAATAAAGATAACACCAGAGGTGTATAGAAATATTGCATTTTAAAGCAAATATCACCTTTAAAATATGCAGTAGGAGCTTAAAAAACGCACGGAGGTCATGAACCAACATGAAAGTCTGATGCTGCTGAAGTGAAGCAGAGTAAAATGACAGAGGTTTTAGTAAAGAGATGTCTAGGCGTTCTCTCGTTTGGCACAATCTGCGCCATTTGAGATTTCTTAAGTACCAAATTATTAAAAACCCATTTCATTTTATTTAGTCTAATAATAACTTGTTTTGAAAAACAAAAAAAGCATGAAAACACACACACTTATCTTCACTAAAGGCCATACATTTTTTTACAGAATATTTTGAGTGGAATAAATGAATAGTGTTCTTGAAATTGTTTTCTTATAGACTTTTCCATTAGCACCACCTGGTGGAGTTCAGTGGAACAACTCGTTGCGAGTCCTGATTTGCCTCATCAGTAGGAACCATTTAGTTCCTTTAAATAGGTCCCTACTACTTAAGGCTCCTGGTGGAAACATGGGTTTTATTAAATCAGCTGCTCATGTATTTGCGACAAATTAAAACTATTACATATTATGCAAACATGATGTCAGTGACAGTTTCCTCACCTGTACTTTGTGTGCGTGCTCAAAAAAGTGCACCACGACGTTGCATTTATTACACGCCATCCTCCACTTTGGTCCAGAGGTGGGATCCAGCACCAGAACCCCAGACTCACACTCCACACACTGTCCGATGCCCAAGGAGTTTAAAGAGTGCTGACAGGTGGGATGTGTGCACTCATTACATCCCATACCTGGAAACCAGAATTGAGATACGTTATAAAGCTTGCGTCGTAATGATAATAAAGAATAATTCACACACGGTACCTTTCTTCATGTCCCTGAAAGGCGGGTTGCTGTAGCAGTAAGGACACAGCGGGTAGCTCTTTCCCCGGGCGCCTGACGTCCACAGCACCAGCTCAAACTCGTCCAACGGACATCGCAGCTCCTTGTACAGCTTGATGGCTCCGTTCTGTGGAAGACTGTAGGTCTCGTCACAGTGGGAGCAGTGGAGCCGGCTGGGCTTGGCCTGTGGGGATCGAAAGAATGAGTAAATGTAAGAAACCTGCACTCGACTCACTCCCTCTGCACCAAACCTCACAGAGAAAAGCAGCGTTTTGCCCTCACAGCACACAGGAGCTGTCAATCCTTTGCTGCTTCCTTTATCAAATTCAAACGCTTTATATTGTGACTTCAGAGTTTCAAATCCTCTGGTCAGATTTACAACAAATGTATTAAAGGGGACATATTATGCAAAATCAACTTTTTTATAATTTTAATACATATTTGGGACTCTGGAGGTCCTATGAGTAGGCAAAATTGTGAATAAAGATGACTCAGTCATGTTTTTGTGGTCCACCTCAGTTTAAGTACAGGAGATAAAACACGAGATGTTGACTTTCGTGGTCATTGTGACGTCACAGTTGTTGGAATTGTTGTCTCGCGGAGCTCTGCTTTGTCCGTAAAAAAAAAAAGCAAGAGTGCAGGCGAGGACAACAGTATCCGGGAAAGAGCGGCAAAGTGTTCCATTCTCGGCTGCACAGTGCAGCACAGAGTTCTACACAAAATTCCAGAGGATTTACGTGTCCATTATATATGACGGCAATGTGCCGGCTAGAGTCTGCAAATGATGGCTTTTCCAATGCTTACTGCTGTTAGCTGCCGGAGCCTCAGTGACAGTTCCCTGTGTCTCATTTGCATTTAAAGAGACAGGCACTCAAAACCAAAGCATGTTAATTAGGACACGAGCGAACTAGAGTAACGACCGTGTTCCAGTGAGCTAAAAATACACTTTTGTGCAGAAGGGTTTTTGAGTTACAAAGTGAAACTTGCTGTTGTTTAACTGCAAGATAAAGCAGGAAATGTACACACTAGCAATTTAGCTTCTATAAGCTAAATCTGTGTTTCCATCAATTAAAGCAGTACCAAATATGTGTCCGTCCTTCATAAAGATGAACACTTCCTGTCGCGGTGGGGGTGATGGGGGAAGAAGCACAAGATGAACACCACGTGACTTCCAGTGCTTTCAGTGATGCACGTCATCGGGGGGGGAAAAAACGTGGATCTATCTCTAATATAAACCCACGTCTCTCGTCCACCAGGGCTCCCAGATGACTTCATACAGGGGTCACCTTGTGGTATCCACGAGAACATGCCACTTAACAGGCACATGCGTAAGCCCTCGCCACGCACATCTTCACATCTGCAGCCTCATGATTCATTCATGACTTTAAGAGTGGCTCGTTCATCAGGCAAAACATGGTAATGAAGATGAACTTTGAAGGCCAGAACTCTGCAGCCAGACATCATGTGACATCAGGAGAGGGAAATGAATGAAGCCTGGTGGATCTGTTATGGGCCCACAGTATTTTGCCTACAACAGGTTGCTGTCCTAAGTGAACATCTGCCACTGCAACTTTATTAGCCTGATGTACAAATTCATAAGAAGCAGCATTCAGGTATTTGTTGACACCTGTCAGCTCACACTTTTGACTTTGGCCTCTTTTTCTCGTTTACTGCAGAATCAATCAGATTTTCAAGCATATTCAAAGAGTAGCTAGCTTGATTTTTGTGTATTATAGTGTATTCAATCCACATAGAGAGGTGGTTTTCGAATGCAATTCTGATTGGATTTTTACAGATCTTGTTTGCTCAGATAGGATTTGAAGCGTCTTCCCCCGGGAGTCCACTGAATGCATCTCGTTGCATAGCGTCTCCAGTGTATATATGTCACTTAGTTTGTTTTATAGTTAATTCATGTTTTGTTTCTTCTACTTTAACACTGTAGTAAAGCAGTATTGTACGTATCACGGTGTTTCTGGCTGTTCTGCTGACCTGGATGTACTTCATGAAGCGGTGACACTTGCCACAGCGGGACAGCGGCTTTCCAGAGGCGGCAATGGGAGAAAAGGAGACTTCCATCAACTCATCCATGCCTTCAAAAATAAAACACACAAAACAGACACATGCTGTGGGGATACGGCTTCACAGGAGTCAACCACATTTTTCTTGGGAAAATTTAGATTAAAAAATGACAGAAAATTCTATCACGTGATGATAAATAATAGCATATCAAAGGCCCATTAAGAGTTAGTAGGATTATCCCCAGGCACATGTGGCACAGCAGCTCCGGGGAACTCACTGTTGATGGAATCCACAAAGTAGTGAAACTTCCTCTTGAAGATATCCAGCGTATGCTGCAGCACCTGCTGGAAGTTAGCTTTGCCCTGTGCAATAAGGTTCAGCTGTTTCTCTACAGCGCTGCGTATGGTCGGCAGAACCAGCTCTGCATCTGCAAAACAACAGCAGCACACAGTGACACCATGAATTTGACTCTTTACTTTGGCGTCACCTATACAATTTTTCTGTGTTTTCCATTAAAAGTCACACTTTTATTCATAACTTCTAACTTCTTTTCCTCTAAATGTACATTTTTTTCTCCAATTTAATTTCCTCAAAATTTATTTTTTTCTCAATTTTTTTCAAAAAATTGTAATTTCTTGCTGAAAAATTCTTTTTTTCTCAATTTTTATTTCTTTCTCAAAATTAAATTTATTTTTTTTTAATTCACAAAATTTTTCCTCAAAATGAATATTTTTTTTCCCCATAAAATTTAAATTTCTTCCTCAAAATTTTTTTTTTTTTTCTCAAAATTTTATTTTCTTTCACAAAGTGTGTTATATTCATTGAAATATGTGTTTTTCCTTCAAAAACAAGGACATTTCTAAGTGAGCCCAAACCTTTGAACGGTAGTGTACATCCTTAATCGATAACTAGAATACGAACAATAATAGAAGCTGACCTGTCTTGTAGTAACCGTGCACCAGGACAATGCCCAGGTTTGTTGGCTTTAACTTGCGTCCATTTTCTATGGTGACGTAGTTCCTCTGGCAGATGTTGTTGATGTGGACTGGGATGCTGGCGTCTGTACCTGGAGGAGGAGGAAAGAGGAGAATCCAACATCAGGTGAGTGAAAACAATGGAGGAGGAGAATGTCTGTAATTGAATAACACAGCAGCCTATGATCCAAGGCTGCTCAATAATGTTGATATTCTCTCTTAAACTTTCTACTTTTAGACGTAAACAGAAGACTGAGCCATCAGTGAGTAGCGAGTTGTACCAATGCCATGTTTCTCCATGAGCGTGATGAGCTCGGCCTCGGTCAGGTAGTCCGGAGGGTTGGTCTGCTTCTCCACCAGCTTGATCTCGTCGACGGTGTAAGCGTCTCCTCGCTCACAGTCGGGCATGGCCTCCTCCAGAGGGATGCCCTGCCACGGCATCACGTCTGTGAAACCTGGGAAAACACACGAGTAACACTCTCAGGAAAGTCCTTTTCTACTTTTACTGCGTCTATGAATGAATGAGAATGTGGCGTCAGTACCTGGTGAGATCAAAGCTTTGCCGCTGCAGGAGAAAGATTCCAGGCCGATGCTGAATTCTATTGTTGTCTGTAGGTATTTGCAGTCCTGACTGACCGTGGCGATGAAATGGCGCGTGATGTACTCGTACAGTCGCCAACCATCACTGCCTGTGGAGGAGAGGACAGAGAAGAAGGGTTAAAGGCTGATCCAGGAAGAGAAAGGAGTTTTCCATGGAGGTCTATGCTACTGTTAAGATTGGTCAAAATCTACATCAAGATCCACATCTGGTCAAATACCTTAGTGTCATCAAAATTTGGACGACATACTAATGTATGACTTTTTTCACATTTTGGACCAAGAATTTGGACAAATTTTTTTTGACAGAATTTGGACGACATACTAATGTATGACTTTTTTCAAATTTTGGACCAAAAATGTGGACAAATTTTTTGACAGAATTTGGACAACATACTAATGTACAACTTTTTTTTCACATTTTGGACCAACAACATGGACACATTTTTTTGAGTCAAAATTTGGACGACATACTAATGTGTAACTTTTTTCAAATTTTGGACCAAAAATGTGGACAAATTTTTTTTTGGCGACATGCCAATGTATGACTTTTTCACATTTTGGACCAAAAATTAGTAATAAAATTGTTTTGGACAAAATATGGACGACATACTAATGTACAACTTTTTCCCTTTTTGGACCAAAAATGTGGATAACATTTTTTTTGGACAAAATTTGGACGACATACTAATGTATGACTCGTATCATGTCGGAGGAATGAACATGTGACCACAGCAGGAAACACAGAAAAAGGACAGTATGGAGAGAGATTAGCTGTATGACTCACCCAGTTCTGCCTCTGAGGCCGCACGCATGGGAGTGATGGGTGGATGGTCTCCTGCATCGCTTCCTTTCCTGGGTCGGTTTAATCCGGATGAAAGTAGAGCCTTCACCTGAAAGAGGGAAGGAGTATTTTTTTTTAGAAACATCTGAAACACGCGTGTCCACTTCCTGCTTACGTGGCTGCCGCTGTGGACGCGTGTCCATGACGACCACGGTGAAACCTCACCTCCTCTGCCCAAATGGGATTGTTGGTCTGCTGCTTCAGGGTTCCCTTCAGGTCAAAGTTCTCGGGGTAGTGGGTCGTCTCTGTGCGGGGATAGCTGATGTAGCCCTGGGTGTAAAGACGCTCTGCGATCTGCATGGTGTGCTGAGGACCCATACCTGCAAGATGAAGACAGATGTTTTTCTTCTTCTACGAGTTACTGAACAACAGCAAAGACTGGCAAATATACCTAAAGCAGAGCTGGCCACTCTCAACATCTCCACCGTGTTCAAGGCCTGAGGTCTTTGCTTGGCCTTTTCCTTCTTACTCACCGACTCCACCTGTGAAAAAGAGACATGATACAGCTTAAAATATATATTATTCTGTTTTTACCCTATTTTTTTTCCAATTATTTTTATTTAATTTAATATTATTCTATACCTTTTAAGCATAGATACACATTTATTATTCATTACCTTTACTTTTGCCACACAGTGCTATTAACTGTGTGTAATCTGTGTTGTGATGCGTTTATTATATACATTTTTTGCATCAAACAGGTGTAACAGATCAGCTAGCTCATACTGTAATTAAACAGTGATTACGTTACATTATGCATGTTATTTTACAACAGTTCATGGTAATAATGAAGGTTAGAGCAGAGTAAACTTGGTATAGTGAGATTTTACTCGTACCTTTGCCTCCCTGGCCGTTTTAGCCAGATTAACAAACATCTGACCCACGTCCCGGTCAAAGACCCTCACCCTGTCCCAGTCCAGCGTCAGTGGACTGTCCTTCCCTTTGAACACCTGGAATCAAGACAGAAATCCACACCATTTCTGTTACTAAAGCAAAGAACTGAGAGATTATCGACAACGCGAAGAGAATGGAAACAGAGAGTAACCTTGGCCTGGATGATCCAGTAAGTCTCAGGTTTAAAGGACTGGATCTTGTCATGGCGTTCTACACAGAAGCCGAGCGTGGGCGTCTGACACGGTCCAAATGAGATCAGGGAGGAGTCCAGGTTGCCGTACTTGCCCTGAAAATACTTGGTCTGGAACCTGGGAAACATTTGACACAGAGAAGTCACAGATTAAGGCTGAATCCCAATTCCACCCCTCAAGGGCTACGTAGCCCTACGGCTTGGCCCTAGCCCTTAACCCTAATGAGAAATGAGACAGCCCTACCGCTCACATGAACGCGCAAAAACAAGGGGTAGGGGGATTGGGATTCAGCCTAAAGCTCTACTACTACTGCTAATCCAGTTTCTTTTTGCTTTTTAGAAACTTTTATTGAATTTCACACAATAAAACACATGACACATTACATCTCTACGTCACCTGAGTAACCGGAGATGCAAAGCAAAAAACATACAAAAACAGTAAAAGACAAGACAGTGTATAAGATGCAAACAACAATATGAAAAAGTGCAAAACAGTGCTAAATACATATAAAGGTCCACATTTTAAAGATTTAAATTTTCCCATGGGAGGAGCTGATCTCTATCAAGAGATTTCCTCCTCCTGAGCTCTGTTAAAACCTGTTTATATACTGTGTTGCTGTCTATAATAGTTTGTTTAATGACCATTGCACATCTTGTTTTCCATAACTTTGAGCCTACGATGCAGATGACTAACTGCATGAGCTCTTTATCTCTCTGGTTTATTGTTTTATCGACAAATGAATAAATGATTGTTTTGTAATTGATGTCTATGTTAAAACCATTGCTTTTCAGTTTTCCCCAGACTTCCTGTCCTCAGTGACAGTCTATTAAAAGGTGCTGTTGTGTCTCATCATCGCTGCAGTTAAACATGGGACATTGTTTAGTTTTAACAAAGCAGCTCCAAGACACAACAGCTCTGACAGGAAGTCTGTTCAGAGACAGAAGCCTTCTCTGGTCTTTGATACTCTCTGATAAATGTTTCATTTTAGCCGGAAGGCCGCTCCAGTCTATGTTGAGATGTTTGTATTTATCAATAAAGTCACCATATATGAGTCTGTGTTCAGGGCCATTTCTGGCTCTTCCTCTCTTCTAATCCAGTTTCCTGGACGCGCAATGAGCAGCGATGACAGTGATAACAACATCACACTTCTCGTACCTGGTGAAAGCACAGCCGATGCGCAGATCCAGCTCCTGCCGAGCGTCCACAGACAGAGCCTCGTTGCGGTTGGGCTCTCCCAGGCTGTTCATGGCTTTCCAGATGTCGGTGTCGGTGATGGAGCTGAACTTGGCGCGGTACACCGTCCGTTCCCTGACACTTCCTTGGTTCATCACTGGCTCGACTGCATCCAGGACCTTCAGTGGGAGAGAAATCGTGACATTCTTTTGAGTGACTTCACCTGGTATTACAGAAGAAAAACAACATGTATTGTGAACGGGTGTATTTTAAAACCACATGTAAACAGCAAAGCAGCCGTCTGATTTACCTCGAAACAGATGTTCTCGCCCTCTTTATCACAGTCCAGCCATAAAACCACATAATCACTGCCTCGGCCTTCAACCTGTCAGTATAGAAGAAACTTGGGGTGAGCATTGAAGATGACACGTGTATGCACACCAGGTTTAGCGGCTATTTTATTGATTCAAACTTGTCCAGAAACACATTTTCCTGCGCGTTTTCATCTCTTTACACAGACTTTAACGACAGTGAAGAAGCTAAATAAGAACAGGGTACAGTAGCTGAATGAGGCAGAACGACCGACCTGAAGGAACTTGACCATGTTGAGTTTGGGGTTGGCCTCCTTCTTCTCTGTGGGAGCTGTGCTAAAGAGTTCTGCAGGATCCACTTTGTCCCAGTTGTTGTACTTCCCTGTAAGAATATAAAGAAGTCAAGGATAATCCAAATTGTTTTTTAGACACTGAAGAAGGGCCAATTTAGGAACCCAAGATTGGACTGAGGGCCGCCAAAGGAAAAAAAACAGAAAGAAATCCCATGACCAGATTGCAGTTCTACAGTTTAGCGTTAACTAATATAAGCTTTAATGTAATGTAATTTAAGCATTAATATAATAACGCTTTATAATTTACTGGGTAATTACCCAGTATTTTGGCCATTGTTCTAACCTTCTAATTACAGGTTAATACCAAGTAACACATTTCTGTTACCATATATTTACTGGGTAAATAACTAGTAATTGGGGGCTGTAGCTACCTGCTTATTACCAGCTTATAACACAATAATACACTAAAATTCACCATATAGAAACCAGGTAAATACCCAGTATTTTTGTTTACACTTATTGGTCTGTATCCAGTAATGTCCAATAAACATTTAACAAGCTTAGTAGCTCCTGGGTTAAAACTAACTGTAATTCATTGCGGGGCCGACAGAAATGTTTCTGCGGGCCGCCATTGGCCCCCGGGCTGCACTTTGAGAACCAATGCCTTAAAGTAAATTGAATTATTCTCATCCGAATTGACAACAGACGACAGCTCTCACACACACCACATTACACGAGTATTGTCTTTACACAGCTGTGTGATTTAATTGCTTTAAGTGCTAAACAATAGAAGAGCGATGACACTCACCAATGAAATCCAGACTCATGACGTGTCCACAGACAGACGTCATCTTAAAGCGCACAGTCTGACCCTGGAAGCTGCCGCTGTACTCGTGCACCGAACACGCTCCGTTAAGTCCCTTTCGACTCGTACAAGTTCCTGAAAGCAAATAAGAACAGATTGTTATTGTACAAATATTACTAATAACACCATAAATAGTTGCTGGGATACAATTTTCGTTAGTAGCAAGAAAATAATTGTTTACATCGTATTCCAGTATTTGACACTTTAAAATGATTAAAACCACAATTTAAAATGTGAATATTTGTCTTTGCTCCATATCACAAAGAAAATGATTAAAAGGGAATGATTTTGGTTTGTGGACAAAAACCGGACATTTGAGGACATCATTATTTCCATGTTTTGAGAAACACGGATCAACATTTTTTTCAACATTTACTCACATTTTACGGTCCAAACGATGACTCAATTAATCCAGAAAGTAATGGACAGATTATTCAATTGTGGATGTGGGAGTGAGTGGGCACCCCGTTTCAATGCTACATGCTAATGTGCTCTTTGGATTCAACCATTCTCTCAAGGCTAAATGCTAATGCCAGGAAGATGATGGACTATGACAATTGTGATGGGAACCAAAATGGACAACGCACACACACGTACACACACACACTCAATGAAATGCTCTATATAAATAGAAGGTGATCCACGGGTTTGGAACCAACTCATCATCAAGACACAGAAGAAACAGAAGCTTCATCACATCTCCACATCTCCAAACATGGAACAGCTGCAGGTAAGAAACATCAGCTGATGATTACGCCTCAGCCAAGGGTTTTTATACTTATAAATTATATTTATTTACATTTGTAGAAGGTAACAGCTTGTTTTGACCCGATATTGCTCTCTTTCCAATTATTATTATTATTATTTTCTCAGTGAATCGTTCGGTTCATAAAATGTCGATCAGTGTTTGTCAAACCTGGAAATGATGATGATGTTTCTCAAATGTCTTGGAGAAAAGAAACCAGAAAAATATTCACATTTAAGAAGAAGAAGAAAAATCACAATTGAATTGAACTTAGCAACAACTAACTGATTATAAATCAATTACTAAATTAAGTTGGCATATTTTGAAGAAATTCCCCTGGTTTCTTTGCTCCTTTATAGCAAATAAACCAGCGAAAATGAATAGTTCTGGTTTGTGAACAAAACCTGATGTTTCAGAAGATCTACATTAACATTTTTCAACACTTTCTGGACCAAACATCTAATCGAGGAATTGTGAAATCCCCAAACTTTAGCTGCAGCTCTATTTTTGTGTGTTTTTGGGAAACACCGACCAACATTTTCTGACATGTATGGACCAAAACTGTCCAAAACAATTAACAGGATGAATGAATCATATCTTCAGTAACTCAGAAATTGTGTGTGTGTGTGTGTGTGTGTGTGTGCAGCTGCTGCGCGTCTTTCTGCTGTGCCTGTTGGCTCTCCAACAGTGTCAGGCCATCCCACTGGGCAGTCAGTGTGTGGACGAGTCCTTCTGCACATACAGCCTGCAGGACTACTACAGTCAGCTGGTCAACCTGCCCAGCCACATCAACGAGCGCAGCATCGCCACCTGGAGCTACGTGTAAGTGCACGCCGCGTGAATGATCGCAGAGTGGGGTTTTCATCAACGTTTAAAGGGCCACAACACCATCACTGCTCATTTCATAATTATAAGTTTAGGGTTCCTGTACAGTGATTTAAAAATACCCAATAGAAAAATGTTAATTACCACCAAATTTACTGATTAAAAAGGTATAATTACTCGCTTCAGTGGGGACCAAAGTCTGTGTGTGTCCATGTCAATGTTTGAACAGAATATTAACCCTCCGCTATCAAACTTCCTGTTTAACAAACTTGTAGAGAAGCTACATTATCAGTAATTTGGTGTCACTTTAATGATGAATATTGAACGCAGACACAGAGCTGGTTTAAAGTGGACCTAGACCGGAAGTTCCTATTAACGCTGTTTTTTTAGTGTGTATCTGCGTCATTACCTTTTTTATGAAGCCCTGAAGGTTCTAAACAAACAGTTCAGCCACTGCTGAGAACGCTGTGTTTTATTGTAATCTCGGGCTCAGAGAGATCTCTGAACAAACCCGGAATAGTGGTTACAGATCGTCCTGCTCCGGGCACTAGTCCGGGCACATCCGGTTGCGTACATTGAACCACAGAAGAAGAATAACGTCCGTTGTGGAGGTGTTTCACGAGCGACAGTGTCTTCTGACTCTGGGTCTGACTCTGGGTCAAAGGTCGTCAAAGGGACTGCGGTGGGGAGTTGTGACGAAGCTATTTTTAAACACTGTTAAAACAATGTTTTGATAATGAGGAGCAGTGCATCCACTGTTCCAGAGGGGGGAGCTGTGCTTCTGAGAGCGGGTGTGCTGAATAGTACTGGCCAATCACAAGCCTCTGTCTTCTGGGGGTGAAAGTTCACTCTGAAATATCGCGGCTGAAGAACAGCGTCAGAAAATTGGATTTCAATCAGCTCGTTTACAGCAACTAGGAGGTTTTTGACCATAAAAACAAGTTAATGTATGTAAGTAGACCTCCATAACTAACATATATGTGCAACAGGACCACTCTATGTGACCTTTAACTAATGTCCTGCTCTCCGTCTCCCTCTGTCTCGATCAGAGATAACTGTAGCCACACAGCAGGAATCTGCTCTTCTTTCTCTTCTTCTATTAATTAAACCATATGCATGAAAATCTTGACTAAATCTGTGGGACGTGAAAAGAATCTCTCGTCCCAGCCCAGGAACCACTGCTCTCCACTTTAAGCCACAGATAATTTAAATACTGTCTCTAATCTGTCCCGCTCCGTCTTCAGGGAGAACATCGACCTGAACCGCGTCCCTCAGGTCATCCACGAGGCCAGCTGCCACACCAGCCACTCCTGCCGCGGACTGGACGGCGCGTTCGGCCTGGAGACCATCCCTGTGTCCCTGAGGATGCCCGTCCTCAGGAAAAACCCCAGCTGCTTCTCTCTGGAGTTTGAGCTCATCACCATAGCTTGTATATGTGCCATTTCCAGACACAGCTGAACAGGACTGGCTGCGCTAATGTCAACAGATGAAGGTTTGATGAGACACAGAGCAGGGTAAAGACGGCATTTTCTGCCAAATCATCCATTTCACTCACTGCTGTCGTTTTCCAGTGGACACTGAAAATGTCACCATTCAATATATAGCACATGTAATTGTCAAAGCTATTTTAGATTAACTGGTATAATCATGTCTGCGTGGAGTATTGTGGTTGCTACCAATCATTGAAATCCCAAAATGTTTGTGGGTTTTTCTGCCAAAATACCAAAGTTATTTACTTCACTGTCATAATGGAGCAACGACTATAAAATAATAAAAGGGGGTTCATTGGTAGATATTGAATATTATACCCATAAGTATGTTTTTATAAGTGTACAACTGCTTCAAAATACAAAACTGTTTGGATTTCATCTGCTTAGATTTTGGGATGGGCATAAGTTTTCCATTATTCACAGGATTATTTATAAAAAAAAAAAAAAAAAAAGTTGCATTCATAAAAGCAAATACACACTGTAGATCCTGCAGAAGTGAGGACATTTACCAGGGTATGATACTTCATATTGATCCCATACTGGTCAAAAATCACTGGATCAGATATTATATATCACATATATATCACATGCTTCACTATGCACGGAATATAAAAATGTCAATAAAAATCAGTAGCTGAGTCATGTTGTGGGCTATTGATTTCTTCTTTAAGGGAGAAGAAGAATGGAGAATAACATATTTGATATACCTTGAAATGGTTTAAAAAAAAAGGTCTAAAAATGACTAATAATAGTCAAAATATCGAATTGGTGATATATCATCATCCTTCCTCAACTAATACAATAATCATTTTAATTAATAACTGAAATACAGCGGCAGTGTGTGTGACGTCGCGAAATACACCAGACTCCTCTGTTAAATATTGAGATTTTAGACATTTCCCTGGTAATTGTTGGAGATTAACCCACGTTTTTAGACTTGTTAACGAGTCTTTTAGCTGATCTACAGTTCGGCAAAGTTCGGCAAAGTTCTTGAAGTCGGATGTCTCTTCCTGTGACGTCACACTGACCAATCAGTGGCCGGGCGGTCTGACGTTTGAAACCATAGGTACCACTATGCTAGTATCGTAACACTAAAACTACACGTACCTATTATTAGACTAGACTAAGATGTTGTCTTTACACAACACAACACAACAATACACTACACAACACTACACAACGGTCAAGTGGAACTCACCTTTAGAGAGGATTTTGGCGATGGACTGAGCCAAAGACGGTTTCTCCGCCACCATCAGAACAGTCCTCATGATGATGGACGAACAGAGCCAGCGACTATAAACACCACTTATCGACGCCCAGTCGGCGACACAAGTTGGGGCGAAAGTCTCACTGTCTCTCTGTCACACACCGTGTCAATAATAGTTTGAAAAAGCACCACTGCGACAGAGAAACATCACAAAACCCCAGTTGTTGTCACCCTGGCCCATGCGCAGTAGTGTTACTCCCATAATGCATCTCGGTCCGCGTTCTCGACATGCTCGGCGCGTCCATGAACAGCGAAAGGCATGACGGGAGTACGTTCATTGAACCATGGAGCTGTAAATAAATGATATTAGGGATTACAGCAAGTATAATGACGTCATTAAAGATTAAAATGATCAACTTAATGGTTAAAATGTCAAATGTTGATTTTTCCATTCACTCATATACTGTATGCTAATAATCAATAATACTGTCCAAGAAAAGAATGACAACATTAAGTACTTTTATGATTATAAAAAACACTGACATTGAATATTAACCATGAATAGGATTTATAACTAAAACCTGCTTTGTCGTAATATTTTTTTAAAATGTAAACGAAAAACCCTCACTGCCTTCATTTATTCACATTTCTCATAAAGTTCATACAGTAAAAATTTATTTTATTTTTTTATTTTAAATTATTATATATATATATATATATATATATATATATATATATATATATAAATGTGTGTGTATATATACATATAAAAAATAAATAAAATAAAGTAAAACATTTTTATTATTTTTATAATTATATATATATATATATATATATATATATATATATATATATACAATTATAATAATGTTATTTATATTTTTTATTTTATTTTATTAACTCATATTTATATATATATATTTTTTATTCTTTACTTTTTTGCGCTGCTTTCAGAAAACCTTCTGAGCAGCGCCGTTCACGAGACGCCACATGACCGCGCTTTGCTGTGCTCGTTCACAGCAGTGACGTCACTCTCGGAAATGATGAAAATATTTGTCCGGGCTTTTAATGGCCTTCAGGAAGACTTTTCAAATACGAAACTTGATGAATTAAAAATATAGAACATAAAGATATATAAACGCCCGTGTCCATGTCTCGAGGTGTCCTGTGGACACTTTTACAGGCGTCTCTTTTACTATTGCAGTCAAGGGGAAAATTGCTTTTTGGGCCCCTTGAGTATTTTTGTTGCAGTACCCAGAGTGGCCACCACGGCAGAGGGGGCGCTGCTCTATCAAAATACAAATGTAATCGGAGATTTATATTTGCATGTTTTTTATTGGCCTAATATGTGAGTGTTGTTTATTATGACAGATAGACAACAGTAAAAAAACATCCAGGAGATAACAATCAAAAAGACACTTTATATAAACAAGAGGTTTATTCAGTTTATTACAAAACTAAAAAAAACAGCTGGTAAATTACTAATAGAAGGGATATGTACATTAAATTTAATATAATTCTACATGCATGAAACACAGTTTACCATTAGAGAGGTTCTTCTTAGAGATGATGTAGTGACTAAATTACAGCCATATCTGTATATGTGATTGAAAACATTATAAATCTTGACTAAAAAGTTGGGAAAATACAGCTCATTTATGAGAATAAAAAAATCCCTTTGACCAAGATGATTCTAAAAGAATGCAATGGTCACACGTCACTTCCACGTTCACAGACATTCACATTCAACCACGTCATGAATATGTCAATCTTGACTTAAAATAAACCGGGCAGCTTTGCTAAAATCTGCCGCTCATCACACAGTTAGTGGTTTAGTTGTGTTTTGTTTGTGTTATTTATTAGTTTATTAGTAGGTTAGTTTGTTAGTTTGCAGGGAGTTAAAGGACGCTCCCCCGGGTTAGTAACTGTTAGTTAGTTTAACTTTTAAGAGAGGTTAGTGTTAGTAGATTATCAAGAGAAACAGAACTGCTGAGGGAAATTAAACTGTTAGGATTTGTCTTGCCCCTTTGGTTAGACTTTTGGATGAAAAATAAATCCCATGCAGTGTGATTTCCTGAACATGACGGCTACTGAAAAGGTTAGGTTTAATCAAAGGTTAAGACAAAGACATCGGTGCTGCTGAAGTGATGTTTCGGTCGAGAGAGAGAAGAGATGTTAGTACAAGCAACGGCTTTACAGCATCAGCGATGTTGCGCCGCATTTCATTTGAAGTCGGAACTCGGAATTGTTTTTGCGTTAAAGTTCAGGATTCTAAGGTAAACAGGGCTTTTTTTTGATAATTAATAACTTGTCTGTCGTACAACAACATGTGCGGCATTGTTAGCAACTGGTATCGCTAACAATGTCTAATAAAGGCACGTTTGCATTTCTGACGGTTCCTGCTTTCCGAGTTCCGATGTAAATGGAACACAGCGTTGTTACCAACAACAGCAGAAGTTAGTCGTGGCGTTAAGGCCCATTTATACTCCACTTTAGTTCCATTTTACATCTATGAATCCGTCCCGAACTCTATCACTGTCACGACTTTTATGTTGGCATTGACATTTACCCAATACTTCCTCTAGAGGGCATCGATAAAAACATAGCAACGATTAAAAGAAGTTATATTTTTTGTGCTCGAAATAGAGTGAAACGCAAGCGTGACGTTTTTTGACAACTTGCTCAGACGGCTAGCCCAGCAAACCACCACCGCCATCGAGTGTTGCTAGCACTTGACGGGACCGTACCTACGTTCCCCGGGTCCTATGTTCCCCGCTTTGTATGTGACCGGGGAACATAGGACCCTTTCTCTAACCCTAACCCTAACCCTACCTATGTTCCCGTCACATACAAAGTGGGGAACATAGGACCTTTTTTGGAAAAACGGGGAACATAGGACCCAGGGAACATAGGTACGACCCCCACTTGACAACGACTCAGTGTTCCTAGCCTCACGATTTCCAGTGGTAATTGCTCAGTTTCGTCCGTCATTGGACAAAATGAACCCAACGTATGGACAAAAAGGCTCCGTACGTCTCAGTCTTCTGCGTGGAGTATAAATGGGCCTTTAGGAGACGTTAGCTTGGCTTGTGTATCGCCGCGCAGCGACGCCGCGCCATAGACACTCACCTGTGTGCACATGCTAACCACAGAGTTCACGCACAAAGCTGGTCTCACGTCAGACTCAGCATTGTGGGGGGTCCTTTAAAGCTGCAGTGCGTAACTCTTGCGGAGACGTCTATGTAAATTAAAATGTCTTAGATATTATTATTATTATTATTATTATTATTATTAGGGTCCTCGTTACACTCGTGACGAGGAACCTATTGTAATTATTATTATTATTTAGCCTTTTGTTCTTAAGGAACATTATTAGCCCTAACCCTCAGGGCAAAATGTTTAATGACTTTATAAATCTAGTGGGACATAGATGCTAATATTTGCCATTGGCTTCCATTCGTGTGGACACGGTGTCAATGGGTTAAATTTTAACCCATTGACACCGTGTCCACATGACTCTCCGTTTCTTTAGTAATCCCAGTAGCTATTGTGTCGCCTGGTGACACGAGGGAAGCGAATGAGACACCCCAGACGATTGAAAACGCTCTTGAGAAGTCTGAGACATAAAGTATACTTATCCAAAATAAAAATAAATAAAAAAATGTCCGATAATTTTGCTTGACAGGGACAGTTCGTATCATCGTCCCTGTATGAAAAGTCTTCTGGTTTGCCAGAGGAGGCTGACCCAGAAGTAAATAATATACTCAATAGCCACTAGAGGGTGAGTTTGAATGGAAGCCAATGGCAAATATTAGCATCTATGTCCCACTAGATTTATAAAGTAATTAAACCATTTGTCCTGAGGGTGAGGGCTAATAATGTTCCTTAAGAACAAAAGGCTAAATAATAATAATAATAATAATAATAAAAAGTCCCGTACTGCAGCTTTAAGTGCTGTGGACGAACCCTCTTTGACGTCAGCAGCTGTTTCTGCTTCTTTTCATCTTTTCAGTTATTAATAATAATAATAATAATAATAATAATAATAATAACAACAACATTTCCCTTCCCATGTCCTGAAATCCTTCTCCACATTCTCACATTTCAAATTTTCTTTCTGGTTTGATCCACTGTTTGCAGCAGAAGGATTGCAGGATGATGAGAGAGGAGTGTGAGCACAAAGCAGAGGGTTAGTCAGTGGGTTAATAGACAGAACCGGCCAATCAGCACTCAAGAGTAAAGGTTAGTAATCGCCCGACTGTTAGCAGACATTAGTACTGTTAGAGATTAGATCGTGTTAGTACAAATCCAGACTATTTGCAAATAATTATTAGCATTTTTTTTTTTTTTACGTCATTTGCTTAAGTATCATACAAACTGTTAATTAGTGCCAGCAGGCGTCGTTTAGAAAACCACACACCATTAATTTACCCCATCGTTCTTGCAATTATCCACAAATGAGGCTGTAAAAAAATGCTAATAATCAGTTGTAAATATTTTTTCGTCCCATTTTCCGGGTCTTAAACATTGAACTTTTTTCTCCCGTTAAAGCTGTGAGGGAAATCACTGTAAAGCAGCTTCACACGTCATGCGTATACTGTTTTTGCGAGGTAGACAAAAGACATGCACCTTTATGGGAATGACCACACACACACTCACACACACACACACACAGACACACAAACACACAAACGCGACAGTAATAAATATAATCATGTAAAAATAGACAAAATATGTGAGAAAAAAAACATTATCTCACACTTTAAATATTAAAGCTTTGTTGTTCTGTTGGTTGATTCAGACGTTAAAGGGTTAGTTCAGGTTGTTGTTGTTATATAAGGTATTGTCCACACTGGTTTCACATTGATTTTAGCCACAGAATAAAATATATACCTGCTTTGGTCTTTTTCTTGCTGTAAACCACTCACTCACTCTCCTGCACCAAATTCCATGGGGAAAATAAGCCGTTTTACATCACAGCACGGGCGAGTTGTTGATCGACTTGAGCCTCCACCAGTGAGCGTAAATACGTTTATCTGGAGACTTTGGTGTTTGAAAGTCTTTGTTCACTCATCAAACATCATTTATCAAAGATAAAATCACAGATTTTCTCAAAGGAGTTTGGTGGAGAGAGAGAGAGAGAGAGACAGTGGTTTACAAACGTTGGTTTACTCTTAAGATATTGCAGATTAAATCTATTATTAGGTGAGACCTTTTTGCTCATCTGTTGTCTGGCAATACCTCATACATACAACCACACTTAAAAAGAAACCTCGTCTCTGGAGGCTGACTCCGCCCCCCAATGCCTGATTGTGGATAAAAAAATGCCAAGAAGCGGGCTGAGAATGAGAGAGAGCGGGGGCTCTGGCGTTTATACGTCTAGGATAACATGTATAATTTCAATACTTTACATCATCCAGGTATACACAGGTCGTTTAGGAGTTTAGTTATGCTTTAAAAACAAACAAACTGGACTATCCCTTTTACCACAGTTGGAACACACCACTCCTGGTAGCAGTGACTTAAGTGTTTGTAACCATGGCAACAGCGCAGGTCATTGCACACAGCAGCAGAAGGAGGCGAGTGTGATGTGTTGGATGGCTGCAGTGTTTTTGATCAGAGAGAGAGTGGGAGTGGATGAAGCTCTAATGGTTTTAGGGGGGGGAACAACACTGCAGTGAATCATTTCTGAAATAACCTTCCTGCTAAACGTGACCGTGCTCACAGTGAATTATTATTATTTTTTAAATCCGTCTCCACTGACACACAAAAGGTGGCACAAATCATCTCCCAGCTGTGTCAACACACGCATCCACATGGAGCTTCTTCTCCTGAAGGTACGGGAACGTTATGGTGGGCATCGCGCTTCCATCACTGGGGGAGAAACGACACAAGACGCTAACGTTACAGGCTAACGGCCGTCGATCCTGTACCGCTATGGATGGAAACTGGAGAAGCCAGAGAAAAGCCACACACACACACACACACAAACACACGGGGAGAACATGCACAACTCACACCGCATTTCTTATCCAATTTACTACCATCGTTGCCACGGTAACCCACATACAGATGAAAGAAAAAGGCGAGGCGGCATCGGGCTCCGTTAATTTCTCCACGCGTGACGACGTAAGCGCCTCGTTTAGAGATATATCTGAATTCTGACGATTTCGCTCGCATCATTTGTCATGGAAACGTAAAAAGTCAGCGCTGCACACACTGGTGCCCTTATGGTTTGATTTGGTACACTTCTATTTTTGGTACAGTACCAAAATAACCTGCACCAAACGTTCCATTCTTTGGCAACCTTTCCCTTGGGGTATCAGAGTAAAATGGTACGGCCCACGACAGACAGTTAACTGTCCCTTGCTATCTGTGTGTGTTGATGTCTTGTTGAGCGTTTGTTGTCGTCACAGCAGTACTACGTCACCCGGGCACAGTCCACACCACGCATACCAAGTAAAGGTAACTATTCCAGGTCAAAAAGCAAGCCTGACCCTGGGGCTTTAAGGCCACATTATACTTCTACAACTGCTTAACCACATAGACCCCTCGAGCCTTCATACTTCTGCGTCGTGGTGACGGATACGCACTGCAATTTCCCGCCCGATCAGTAGAGGCCGCTGCACAAGGTTGTTGTGCTTCTGGCTACAGTGAGCAATGGCGTCCGAGAGAGAAAGAATGTTGTTGTTGTTGAAACAGTGGCCGTTTCTCACTTTTATGTGTCACGGAACGCAGTTTTAAGATCATTTGAGGCGAGAAATTGTCCATTTAGAGTCTTAACATGTGCTGTGTGTGTTAAGATATGACGTATTTATAGTTTGGCAGAGACGTTTTTGGCGGTCATCAGCTCCGCCTCCGTGGACGCTTGGTGCGGCACTGTGAGCCGGCACAGAGCAGCGTTAACTCGGCCTGTCCTGAGGACCAATCGCAGCTCTTGCCGTCTCCGTTGACCCTTGACGGAGTGACGGACACTTAAAAAATATTTTTTTGCAGTCGGAGACGACGCAGAGGCTCTACGACAGACGCTGCGTCGACTTTACGCAGGAGTATAAATTGGGCTTTACTGTTACAAACCAAACTGTACCGTGATGTAAAAACAGCATACGTCACCTCATAACCGTTGACCAGTTACGAGACCATCAGCTGGACATATTGAGAGCACTTACCAGGCCGTGTTGGCAGCAGCAGCAGCAGCAGCAGAGGTCCTCGGTAGCGAGTCCGTCAGGTGAGCGATGCAGCATCAGTCTCTGGCGCGAGTCCCACTCTACTTCGTTTTCTCGTCGGTGTAACTGGAGAGGAACACACAAAACACAAAGCAGCAGAAAAGTGGAACGCAACCCAACTGTCCTCCCAAAACGCCCCGCGGGCCATTGCCTGTTCCTTTGCGTCAATGAGAATGAAATAAAAGCCCAAATGCGTCGAGATATAAATCACTGTTTTTCTGATTTCTAGATTTTCTATCTGATGTCACTCGTCTTTCTTGTTTGTGTTAATAAAAGGTAATTCAGCCAGTACACATAACCTGTCATGATGATCTGGCTCCTCCCACTGTCCTGACCGGTCACACGTCAGCAGCTCTGTAGATGAACACAAAGTAAAAAAAATACAGTTTTTAATATAAATGTTCGTGTTGCTTTATATTTACATTGAAATTAGGCCGACATGTTTACAGCCACTTTATCAGGTACAGCCTTTCAACTGCTTGATAACGCAAATATGTCGTCAAAACAATCACATGACAGCAACTCATTTCATATAGACATGTATATGTGGTCAGGAAGACTTGGTGAAGGCCAATCAGAGCCGTTTCTTGCTATATGCGGACTATGCAGCTGCATAGGGCCCCACAGCCACCAGGGGGCCCCCAAACTACAAGTTCAAACTCATATTTTATACCTGTCTTTATTTGCATGTATTGGATGCATTAATTATGCATATATTTGCAAAGTATGTAAGTGTTTGTGGGGTAATCAGAAAAAGTTACGAATCTCTACCTCAAGTTTGAAAAAAAATAGGGGCCCCCAAACAGCTAGAAACGGCCCTGAGGCCAATTCAGAATGAAGGAGAGGAGGTGATTTAAGTGATTTTGTTGGTCGTTGGTTTGAATGTCAGAAATGATTCATCCATTTAGGATTTTAACCCACAGAGAAGTGTCCAAAAAAAGAAGCAGAACAGAAGACCACACCTTCTTCTTCTTCTTCTTCCAATAAATTCCTGCAGGATGCTCTCCAGATTTTTAAGTTCAGACGTTCTTCAACAAAGATGGAAGTTGAAGAATGTTCTCATCCCCATTCTTAATCCCTCTGGATCTCTGCTCTTGGTGAACCTCGATCAAAGTTCTCTATCACGTTTCTTCATCTCAGCTCAAACATCTCCAACCATCTGCTCGCTCATCTCCTCAGTCTCTTTATCACAGTTCGAGGTTCTCCCTTGTTCCCTAATCCTTGTGGATTATTACTCTCTCTCTCTTATCTTCTCAGCACCCCCCCCCCCAGGACCACATCCAAGTGTCTCTTCTACCACTTTAACACCTCATAAATAAATGAATAAATAAATATACATAATAATGTAGCAGTGACATTTTTGTTTGGCACATTCAGGAAGTCGCCAAAGGACTTCATTTGTCTTTATTTTAAATCATCGCAATAAATTTGTACCATATTTCTGTTATGAAGGAGATTTTTTTAAATATCATTATATCCCAAAAATATGGTAATTTTAACAAACGAATATGCAAACTTTTCATGGACCCCTGCGGCATTGTGCCATGGGCCCCCCCATGGGTCCACGGACCCCTTTTTGAGAACCCCTGCTTGGCTATTATATCTAGAGATAAAAACCCACGTAGGATTCTATACATATACACACATTCAGGACACTTCTGTAACATTTACATTTTCACAAATTATGACACGTTTATCTGATTAAGTCAGGGAATAAAAGAGGAACAGAATCTCACGCACCTGCACATCCGCACCAAAACGTCCAGAAACACAACAAAAATATCCTTCTTCTTCTTCTTCTTCCTCTGCTTTTCTGTTTCTTCTCGTTCTCCATGGACCTTCATCATCATCACCACCACCGCCGTGTGTGTGTGTGAGCAAGGACTTCATTCACCCGCAGTAAAACGCAGGAGCGTCGTCCTCGTCTATGGCCGCCGAGCAGATCCGATCCGAGCTGAGCTGAGCTGAGCTGAGCAGAACAGCAGATGTAGCAGAGTCAACAGCAGCTGCGCACTGACACGAGTTCAGTCCACAGAGATAAAAAAAAAACACTCCACACGCAAGAAAGGCCGGGACAAAGAAACGCTGGAGGCTGGAAGGTTTAAAAGTGAACAGCGACGCCCTTTAACTGCACCGCGGGCCTGGATGAATGGATGAATGGGTGAATTGATGAGCGCGTGAGTGCCTCGCTCTCCAGCTGCCGCTGCCACAGGTTTTTCACGCTCTTCCGTCCACGCGCCCCTCATCCACCATCTGTTTCTTTGGTAACAGAGGAGTGAGTCTGCCTGCAGGCAACAACAACACCAACAATAAGAATAAGGACACAATAACAACAGCAGCAACAACAAAGACAACAAAGCAAACTGTGTCATTTTTAAAGGTACATTCCTCACAGTTTTACTCACATTTACAGATGAGGACTTAACTTAACTTTAACTTAAAACTAGAGCTGCAACTAACAATTACTTTCGTAATCGATTAATCTGTTGATTATTTTCTCGATTTATCGATGAATCGTTTGGTCCATAAAATGTCAGAAAATGTTGGAAACCTGGAAATTATGATGGTCTCAAAGTCTTGTTTTGTTGACAAACCAAAATGATTCAGTTTTAATGATTTCTTTGTTATGTGGAGCAAAAAAAACAAGAAAATATTCACATTTAAGTAGATCAAACAATCAGAAATTCTTGTTTTAATAATGATGAAAAAAGCTTCAAACCGATTATCGATTATCAAAAATAGTTGTCGATTAATTTAGTAATCGATTATATTCACATTTCGTTTCAGCTCTACTTAAAACTATACATTCTATTCTATTTTACTCTATATAACTTTTTTTTAAATATGGTCTCAGTGTTATTATCTTTGTATATTGTACTTTTCTTGTTAATGCACAGTTATAATTTATTATCCTTATCTTTACTGTCTTGCTGCTGTAAATTTCCCCACTGCAGGACGAATAAAGGACTCTTTTATCTTTAGTGTCCCACTTTGAAATCTGAAAATCCACAAAATAAACACCTCACCCTCAATTTCACCATGAACTAGCCAGTGTTAGCAATAACAATGCTCTACAATTGTATTTTTTAAAGCACACAAACAGAGCTAAGTGCTATTAATGGTTCAAAAAAAGCTGTATTTACACAGTGGCCGCCATCTTGGAATCCTAGCTTGGGGTACGTGAAGTTTCCGAAATTACATGTTAAAAAACACTGAACTGTAGTGCGGAAAAAGAAAAGAAAAGGCCTGAAAAGAAGAAGACAAAGAAGAGGGGAAGAGGTGGAGGACAACAACTATTCCAACCAGCAGAGGGCGATAGCCCGTTTGCTCACTAATTTTTGGTCTTCCTGGGTTGCCGTTAACAGATCACATCCTGTCGTAACTCCAGTAGTTGTTGTGTTCACATCTCGGTCCTCTTCGTCCCTCTTCGTCTTCTTCGGTCCATTTATCACAGTTTATGAACCGGTCGCGTCCCGCAGGTCTCTCCGGCCTGTGTCCGGTCACCGAACATCTTTATCTGAGTAACGGCAGAGCCGCGGGCGACTCCGTGCAGCTGAGTCGCTGTGAAATCACCTGCGTCGTGAACGTGAGTGAGAGTAGGAGGAGCTGCCCCTCTCCTCCCGTGGTGGAGTACGTCCACATCCCGGTGCCGGACTCCCCGCTCTCCCCGCTCTGCCTTCACTTTGACCCGGTGTCAGAGAAGATCCAGGCTCACGCCGAGGGCGGAGGCCGCACGTTGGTCCACTGTAACGCCGGCGTGAGCCGCTCCGCCACGCTGTGCATCGCTTACCTGATGAAGCACCGCGGCGTGACTCTGCTGGAGGCCCACGCGTGGGTCAAGTCCTGCCGACCCATGGTGAGGCCCAACCACGGCTTCTGGAAGCAGCTGGTCCAGTATGAGAGGCAGCTCCGTGGCTGCAACTCTGTCCGCATGGTGTCGTCGTCCATCGGGGAAATACCGGACATTTATGAGGAGGAGATCAGAGACATGGTGCCTTTGTGAGGACCTCACCAGGGTTAGAGAACTTCATTATCTGGACTTCATGACGAGAACTATATTATCTAGACTTCATGATGAGAACTATATTATCTAGACTTCATGATGAGGACTTCAGAATGAGTACATCATAATCTGGATTTCAGAAAGAGAATGAGAACTCCATTATCAGGACCTCATGATGAGGACTTCAGAACGAGAACTTCATAATCTGGACTTCAGAACGAGAACTTCATAATCTGGACTTCAGAACGAGAACTTCATAATCTGGACTTCCAAATGAGGACTTCAGAATCTCACATTTTTAAACCTTACCTTAAGTGACATATTGTATTGTATGTGTTATTTTCTTACATTCTTTCTACTTCTATCACTGGTTATTTACTCAGGCCTCAGGATAATGATGAAGCTGTGACTTTAAAGGAAGCTTTATTCAACTCATCTGAGCCTAGAAAGTACAAAAAGCATTTATTTAATAACAAATGATCATCTTTGTTTGTTCAACAATGAATATTTAAAGAACAGCAGGATGTTTTTATGGAGAGCAATAATGAAAAACAATGAAATAAATAGCTTACAATTAGTTATTAACATCTCAATTGATTTACACAGGTTGTTTTGCCATTAAAGAAAAACATGAAATATGATTTTTGCAAAGAAACATTTGATTTCTGTTGTTTTCCTTGAATCAGAAGGGGCTTTCCATAGATCATAACCCAGTAAAAAATATAGTATTCATTTATGAAACAGGCACAAAAATAAGAGTCACACATTTAAATCACATTAAATCATTCACAATTTTGGCACAAGTCAGCATTAAACATCTACACGCACATCTACTCAAGAAGAAAATTTAAATAGAACGCATTAGTGGTCGACCTTTACACCCACGGTCAAAACAAAGCAGCCGTTTCGCTGCAGTTTCCTCTTCCAAATTACCCTTTTTTCTTTTTTTTTAATTCAAAGCCCTCAACCAGGATATATTCCGTTATCTTTCAATGAACCGGCTCAACATTCTACACAATACAATCGATTCTGCTCCTGTGTCTGTGTAGCAAAGATGAAACTGAAGGAGATAACTAGCATAGCATAGCATCAATCCTCCGGTGCCAAAGACAGCCCACCGTTTAGCCCTGAGGAAAACTGCAGACTCTTACATTTTTTTTTGTCAGTTACACAAAATAAATATAGCATGTCAACCAATCAGTTTAAATGTTTTCTTGGCTAGAGTGAACAAAATAGCAGCTAGCTATAAACCCAAACTCGTTTTATTTCCGGAACGCGGTAAGACAATTGTTGATCATTTTGTACACGTTTACTGGTCGTCTTCAAATGTTCAGGGAGGTGGATTTTTATCCATTTCTGACAGAAAAAGTTGACTCTTTCAGCTAGCTTGAAATAAACCGCAGCTAACCATACCTTTAGCACTTCTTTCCAGGGCGCTATGAGAACCGTTTGTTTTTTTAATAAATGGGGAAGCAGATTTTTAGACAATTTTAACACCAAAAAGTCATTAATTGCTAGGATGAACAAAATGGCTGCTAGCTATACTCGTAGCACTTTTCTTCCCAGGACGCAATGAGAAACATGTTATTTTCACACATGATTACTCATCATCTTTAAAAATTTGTTTGTCTTTTGCTAGGATGAATAAAATGGCTGCTAGCTAGAGACCATTGAGCTTTTCATACATGTCAACTAGTTAAAACAGATTTCTGACAGAAACAAATGTTTTTCAGCTAGGTTAAACTAAATGCTAGCTGTAAAGCTAGCGCTTTTCTTCCCGGGTCACGACGAGAGCGCTGTATATTTTCATACATGTTTATGAGTTGTCTTTAAATGTATACAGAGGTGGAATTTCATACATTCCTGAAACAGAAAAGTTAGCATTTTACGAGGATGAACAAAATGGCTGCTAGCTATACTCGTAGCAGTTTTCTTTCCGGGACGCTATAAGAGAGTTGTTGAGCTTTTCATACACGTCAACTAGTCCTCTTTAAATGTTTGGGGAGGCAGGTGTTTGTACATTTATGAAAACAAAGAGTCACTTTATCAACTAAGTTGAACTAAATAGTCGCTAGCTACTATACCTTTAGCTCTTTTCTTTCCGCACAACATTCAGTAAAAAAGCCAATTTTTTTTTAACAGATACGTCAATAAATAAGTGACAAACTATTACTTAAACAACTTTGGTCTGTTAATCTGTCAGCATGTTAGCGTGTCAGCCTGACGCTGAGGTGGGTTAGCACTGTGCAAAAATCTCCTTCTGAAAACCAAGGGTAGCTTACAACGCTTAACGATATCGCAAATCTTCTGATACAAATACGAGTCCAGGATAGTCTTTTACCAATTTTAAAGGTGCCATATGTAAAAATGTGGCCAAAAACAATTACGACGCTCAAATTCAAAATACCGAGGTCTTTTAGGTTACGTTTTCTGACGTAACTGGCAACCCGTGGTTGCTCTGCAGCTGAGACTCTACTGACTGCAATGATTGGTAGGTGGCGCCACTTAAACATGATTTGCACTCTGCAAATGTTTTTTTTAATGCAAATATTTTGTCTGTACTGTTGTTGTTGGTGAGTTCAGTTTGTTATATGAACATTATTCCTGAGTCTCTGTGACATATTAGGAGGATTTTATGGCCAGTTGCTTTAGATTTAATACGTAATGCACCTTTAATTTAGCTGTTAATAAGACATAAGTGCTGATGCGTTAACTGCGTAGCTCTTAACCTGCCATTTCATTTCATGCCTGTGAGTTTACTTTTTAATCCAGCTACTTTGTCCAGGATTGAACCGATTGAACATTGTATTGACGAATTCCAAACAGTTTGTAGACTAGCAGAGGAGCTCCTTCATCAGCATCATCTTCAGAAACATGGTGCGGGCGAAATCTGAGCAAATGATAAGGTGACAATCTAGTTCTCTTATTGTAAATATTGCGCTCCGGCCAAAATCCTTCCGTGCTACCATGCTCTGGTTGCTATGACTTTCGTCTTGCCAACACCATAGGGTTGTAAAGCAGATATTCCATCGTGCAACTTCTGTACATCTAAATTAAGTCTCGACACCTTTCATCTAATCGACATTTAAAACATCCACACAGCTCATTATTTTTTTTACACATAGATTCAAATGGCTTATTTACGTACACAGTGCGATCACTGATGTACTGAACAAACAACGCTGGAAGTACAAACGACGAGTATTTCCATCTGCTACCGGATGTCCTGAGTCAGGTCAACTTACACGATTGCCTACAAAGTGGGAACAGCGTCGCAAGTGCAAAAAAAACAAAACAAAAAAAACTGCCGTGCTCATTTTACCTTGGCTGCATTTCACTAAATCCCTCAGTAAGGCAACAATGTTATGTGCATAGTCATGCAATAAGCATCTAAAAAAAAGGTACAAAAAAAACAGCAAAGTCCATTTGACACAAGGTGAAACCAACAAGGAGAACACCGAGAAAACATCCACACGCCCTCTTCTCACAAGACACCACAGTGCAATCAGCTGCTCCAAGGCAAGGACTTCACGAGCGTGAGTTTAGATCACGGCTGAAAGACAACGCAGAGGAATCGTTAGTGACAACATGTGGAGATTAAATTAATAAAAAGGTGTGTGTGTGTACTAGTACTGAATGTGAGAATGATGAATCTAGAAGGGAAGACATTTTGTGAAAGTAGGGTAAATCACAAAGAATGCTGTACATGAATGTGTGTGTGTGTGACTGTGTTCATACCTGCTGTTCCAGTTTCTGGTATTCAGTAGATCGAGGACGACGTGCTGATCTCGATCGCTTTCCCTCCAAAAGAAATGCAATTATCTGGGAAAAAAAATATCAAAGAGGGAAGATAATGGAATCTTATCATCTGGCTAACCCTACTTTGTGTTTTATAGATTTCTCTCTTTATTTGAGCTAAAAAAAAAAGAGTGTTGAGAGTACCTTGCGCTTGTTGTGGTAGGTGATGTAGAGCACGGCCACCAGCACAGCTGCAGAGACCAGGTAGGCAAAGAAATGGCTGCTCTCTGCCTCCTCCTTCTCTCCAGAATTTGGCTGAGTCATCTTATCTTTACCTCCACTTTCACTTCCCTTGCCGTCATCCGGTATTTTCGCAGCGTCCTTGTCGTCGGGTTTCTTCGCAGCGTCCTTGTCGTCGGGTTTCTCCGCAGCGTCCTTGTCGTCGGGTTTCTTCGCAGCGTCCTTGTCGTCTGGTTTCTTCGCAGCGTCCTTGTCGTCGGGTTTCTCCGCAGCGTCCTTGTCGTCGGGTTTCTTCGCAGCGTCCTTGTCGTCGGGTTTCTCCGCAGCGTCCTTGTCGTCCGGTTTCTTCGCAGCGTCCTTGTCGTCCGGTTTCTTCGCAGCGTCCTTGTCGTCCGGTTTCTTCACAGCGTCCTTGTCGTCCGGTTTCTTCACATCGCCCTTGTCGTCCGGTTTCTTCGCAGCGTCCTTGTCATCAGGTTTCTTCGCAGCGTCCTTGTCGTCCGGTTTTTTCGCAGCGTCCTTGTCATCAGGTTTCTTCACAGCGTCCTTGTCGTCCGGTTTTTTCACAGCGTCCTTGTCGTCCGGTATCTTCGCAGCATCCTTTTCATCCAATTTCTTCGCAGGGTCCTCGCCATCCGATTTCTTCGCATCGTTTCCGGCGTCCTTCTCATTTGATTTCTGCACATCGTTCCCGGTGGCCTCGTCTTTCGATTTCTGCACAGCGTTCCCGGTGGCCTCGTCTTTCGATTTCTGCCCACCGTTCCCGGCGTCCTCGACATCCGATTTCTGCGCATCGTTGTCGGTGGCCTGGTCGTCTGCTTTCTGCACAGCGTTCCCAGTGGCCTTGTCTTCTGGTTTCTTTGCACCGTCCTCTTCAGGTCCTTCCCCTTTAAATTGGACAAAAAAGTTAGACTCATCATGAATTGAACAGAGACTGAAACAACAGATCCACTCCATGTCATTGAATAACAAAAGCCATGTTGCTGCCACAGTGAAATATTCACTGGAACCACTGGGACCGCTTCCGTTATTTACACTGCAACGGACTTAATATTTATCTAACCTTATTAAGAACGTCCTCTGTTGTCTCTCTTCTTGTCGACTTGTTCCATTTAATGAGATTATCTGAGGTTATCTGATTAGCCGACGAGATTATACGATATCAAAACCGTAAAATGAAGGCCCTTTGTGAGGTCGGAGCCCTTTGTGACTGCAAGACATGGCAACGGTGACATGCCCAAATGATACTGAGTTGGTAGGAACCACTTTGTCCCTCTGTCATAAACATATGCAAACAATGACCGTATAAATGTGTAGCAGCGCTCACTGCTCACCTCAGTCTCGTTGACAATGACGGCTGAGCGGAAATGTGACGCGTGTGGGATGTGGTGACTTTTTCCAGTCACCACTAACCTCGTTATACACCCCCAGAATCATTAATAACACTGAGTCTGATAAGGTTTATGATGAAGGAGAGGCAACACTGATGTCACTCTCAGAGTCCTGTGGTGTGGTATACAGGGGGGGAAGTGATTTACACCTGGCTATCAGGCTTCTGTTTGTGTGTTAGTGTTGAAACAATGGAAGTTCATTTTATTCAAATTAAGATGAATGAATATGGTAGGGAACATTTGAGGAAAGGTTGAACATTTTCAGGTCAAATTATTGTGTGTGAATATACACATATATCTATCTATCTATCTATCTATCTATCTATCTATCTATCTATATATCTATATATATATATACACACACACATACATATGTATATATATATATATACACACACACACATGTATGTATATACACACACACACACACACATGTATGTATATATATATACACACGTATGTATATATACACGTATGTATGTATATACACACGTATGTATGTATGTATATATACATACACATATATACACATGTATATATATATATATATATATATATACACATATACACACATACATACGTGTATATGTGTGTATATATATATATACACACACACATATATACATGTATGTATATATATATATATACACACACACGTATGTATGTTTGTATGTGTGTGTGTATATATACACACACACGTATGTATATATACATATGCATCATACATATACACACGTATATACATATATATATATATATATATATATACACACACACACACACACACACATACACGTATGTATACATATATTTATATTTACACACACACACGCGCGCGCACGCACACACGCAAACACGTATATGGATTTTACTTAGATCGGGTTAAGTAGATTAACGGTAAATATCGCGCATCGCAATTTGAAACGTGTTCAGTGAAACGTGGTTGATTTTCCAGTGCGGTTTAAAAAGAGAAGCTGAACTTTCGCTGTTTCCGTTCAGGAAACTGACGCAAACCGCCGAACAAACATGCAACAGAGTGAATGACACGACATCGAAAGAGACTCGGTTTTCCGCTCTCTGTCTCCGTTTAAACGCGTTGTTCCGTCTTTTTCCTCACTGTAGTGGGATGAAGATTAGCCGCATTAGCTAAATACGGTAGAACAATCTCGAAGAAACAAACAAACTCACCTGAGACCAAATTGCTGCTGAGCAGAAATATCGCGAGAAGCAGGAAAAGCGTCTTCATTTTGTTTTCCACGGACACACCAGTGAAGAAAACGCGGAATATATGTATTCTGTAGTCCGGGTTTGACGCTGAGACGACGCTCCACGACACAAATCCGCGTTGACAAATCCGGGTCGACAGGTTGAATAAGCAGCGACGGTGGCTGACAAGTTGTTCCGGCTTCCGTGTAGCTCACTACTCTTCTTCTTCTATTATTATTATTGCGTCATGGCGGTTAGCGAACAATGATTTGGCTCATTACCACCACCCTCTGGTATGGAGTGTGCATAATAATAAAATGTTAGTCATTTTACTACTGTAAAAATAAATACATAAAATAATAATAATTATATATTATGAAGCACACACACCCACACACACATATATTATTATCATTAATAATATATGTATATTTAAAAAATTAATAAATACATAACATAATCATTATTATATATAATAAAGCACATATATAGAAAGATAAAATAATAAAAAATAATAATATATGTGTGTATATATATATATATATATATATATATGATTATTATGTTTATTTTATCTTTTTGGCAAGGCTGAAATTCAGGTCTCGGTCAGGCAACACAATTATAATAAAATGACAAATAAATCATCATGAGCCGACTCTACTCTTTTCTCTGAAGTTTTAAATGTATTTAAATTCCCTCCTAATTGATATTTTTTGCTTCTTTTTTGTACATTATTTGTATAAATAAATAAAAAAACTTTCTTTCGAATGTCTGTTCTGATTCTTTCTTTCACTTCGACTGAATCTCACTGAACGTAATGTGTTGTTGCTGCCACCTACAGGCTGAACGTTGACACGACGTGATGTGTGGAAGTGCACGGCCTCTCCAGCAGATGGCGGTGTTGGTGCACAGTGGAGTTCAGAGAGAACTGTTGTGGTTCTCTTTCTCTATATAATGTTGTATATTATTACAAATATTTTATTATATTAACCTTTTCTTTTTAGGGTTATATAAACACTTGATTAGCCACAAATAAATAAATGGTTCATATACACACACACTCACACACACACACACACACACACACACACACACACATATATATATATATATATATATATATATATAACTAAGATTTACACATGTACATTATTACAGCAGCAAAGATAGATTGGGATAAAGATAATGAATAATAAACAAAACATAAAACATAAAACCAAATATATACAATATATAAATATATTAACACTGACTATAACATGGAGTTAAAATAGAATGATATATATATAGCAGTGTTCAATATTAATTATATATATATATATATATATATATATCATATACTAATTGTTTCCCATCTGATTTAATACTTGTCCACTAGTGGGCAATTTAAATACTTTAAGATTGCAAGTTGTATTTCACCTTAAATGTAATGTCAAATTTAGCCACTAAAGGGCAGTTGAAATAATATAGTATCCACAAATTAAATTTGAGCTTGCATGTAATGACATGTTTGTCCACCAGAGGGCAATTTGAACAAACCACCTGCCATAAATCAGATTTGACCTAACATGTAACAACACCTTTGTCCACCAGAGGGCAGTCTGAAGAATTCAGCATCCATATATAAAATGTGACCCTCCTTGTAAAAACACATTGGTTCACCAGGAAGCTGTTCCATCATGTGAACCAATCCATTACCCATAATGCTTTGTGAAAACTTAAAAGTGAAGAAAACAGTGTCTTTTGTCTAAAATAAATCACATTTTGACTGTGAAACATTTGACAAAAGATGGTAAAACAGTGTCAAAAAGTTTGTGATACATATTTCTGTAATTATTCAAGTTTTATCATTTAATTCTTTACCAGCACCATAAGTGATAAGACTTTAGTGGACGTTAAATACTCTGTCATTCTCCAGTGAATATAGTTCAATGCAGCTCAGTTTAAATACTGTAGCAGCACTAGATGAAACTCACCATGCTCTGTCATGGTTTGCCCACAGGAGGGCAGTGTTCAATATTAATTATGTATTATTCATGCAATTCAATACTTGCCCACTAGTGGGCAATTTAAATACTTTCAGATTACAAGTTATGTTTCACCTGAAATGTGATGTCATATTTAACCACTGGAGGGCAGTTGAAATACCAGAGTATCCATAAATTAAACTTGAGTTTGCATGCAATGATGTGTTTGTCCACTAGAGGGCAGTCTGAAGAATTTTGCAGCCATAAATCAAATTTGACATTACGTGTAATGACACCTTTGTCCACTAGAGGGTAGTCTGAAGAATTTAGCAGCCATAAATCAAATTTGGCCTTAATTGTAATGTCAAACTTGTCCACTAGAGGGGAGTTGAAATAATTAAGTATCCATGCATCAAATTTGAGCTTACATGTAATGACATGTTTGTCCACTGGAGGGCAGTTTGAAGAACCCAGCAGCCATAAATCAGATTTGACCTTACACTGTAATGTCAAACTTGTCCACCAGAGGGCAGTTGAAATAATTTAGCAGCTATAAATCAGATTTGACATAACATATAATGACATGTTTGTCCACCAGAGGGCAGTCTGAAGAATCCAGCAGCCAAAAGTCAAATTTGACCTTACATGTAATGACACCTTTGTCCACTAGAGGGCAGTCTGAAGAATTTAGCAGCCATAAATCAGATTTGACCTCACATGTAATAACACCTTTGTCCACCAGAGGGCAGTCTGACCAATCCAGCAGCCATAAATCAGATTTGACCTTACTTGTAATGACAAACTTGTCCACTAGAGGGCAGTTGAAATAATTAAGCAGCTATAAATCAGATTTGACATAACATATAATGACATGTTTGTCCACCAGAGGGCAGTCTGAAGAATCCAGCAGCCAAAAGTCAAATTTGACCTTACATGTAATAACACGTTTGTCCACTAGAGGGCAGTCTGACCAATCCAGCAGCCACAAATCAGATTTGACCTTGCTTGTAATGTCAAACTTGTCCACTAGAGGGCAGTTGAAATAATTAAGTATCCATACATCAAATTTGAGCTTGCATGTAATGACATGTTTGTCCACTAGAGGGCAATTGAAATAATTAAATATCCATACATCAAATTTGAGCTTGCATGTTATGACATGTTTGTCCACTAGAGGGCAATTTGAAGAACCCAGCAGCCATAAATCAGATTTGACATTACTTGTAATGTCAAACTTGTCCACTAGAGGGCAGTTGAAATAATTTAGCAGCTATAAATCAGATTTGACATAACATATAATGATGTGTTTGTCCACCAGAGGGCAGTCTGAAGAATCCAGCAGCCAAAAGTCAAATTTGACATTACATGTAATGACACCTTTGTCCACTAGAGGGCAGTCTGACCAATCCAGCAGCCATAAATCAGATTTGACCTTGCTTGTAATGTCAAACTTGTCCACTAGAGGGCAGTTGAAATAATTAAGTATCCATACATCAAATTTGAGCTTGCATGTAATGACATGTTTGTCCACTATAGGGCAATTGAAATAATTAAATATCCATACATCAAATTTGAGCTTGCATGTAATGACATGTTTGTCCACTAGAGGGCAATTTGAAGAACCCAGCAGCCATAAATCAGATTTGACATTACATGTACCAACACCTTTGTCCACCAGAGGGCAGTCTGAAGAATTCAGCATCCATAAATCAAATGTGACCCTCTTTGTAAAAACACATTGGTTCACCAGGAAGCTGTTCCATCATGTGAACCAACCCATTACCCATAATGCTTTGTGAAAACTTAAAAGTGAAGAAAACAGTGTCTTTTGTCTAAAATAAATCACATTTTGACTGTGAAACATTTGACAAAAGATGGCAAAACTGTGTCAAAAGTTTGTGATACATATTTCTGTAATAATTCAAGTTTTATCATTTAATTCTTTACCAGCACCATAAGTGATAAGACTTTAGTGGACGTTAAATACTCTGTCATTCTCCAGTGAATGTAGTTAAACACAGCTCAGTTTAAATACTGTAGCAGCACTGGATGAAACTCACCATGCTCTGTCATGGTTTGCCCACAGGAGGGCAGTGTTCAATATTAAATATATATATTATATATTTGTCATGAAATTTAATACTTGCCCACTAGTGGGCAGTTTAAATACCTTCAGATTACAAGTTATATTTCACCTTAAATGTGATGTCATATTTAACCACTGGAGGGCAGTTGAAATAATTAAGTATCCATGAATTAAATTTGAGTTTGCATGTAATGACGTGTTTGTCTACTAGGGGGCGGTCTGAAGAATTTTGGAGCCATGAATCAGATTTGACATTACATGTAATGACACCTTTGTCCATCAGAGGGCAGTCTGAAGAATTTATCAGCCATTAATCAAATTTGAAGTTACATGTAATGACATGTTTGCCCACTAGAGGGCAGTCTGAAGAATCCAGCAGCCATGAATCAGATTTGGCCTTAATTGTAATGTCAAACTTGTCCACTAGAGGGCAGTTGAAATAATTAAGTATCCATGCATCAAATTTGAGCTCACATGTAATGACATGTTTGTCCACTAGAGGGCAGTTTGAAGAACCCAGCAGCCATAAATCAGATTTGACCTCACGTGTAATAACACCTTTGTCCACTAGAGGGCAGTCGGAAGAATCCAGCAGCCATAAATCAGATTTGACCTCACATGTAATAACACCTTTGTCCACCAGAGGGCAGTCTGACCAATCCACCAGCCATAAATCAGATTTGACATTACATGTAATGACACCTTTGTCCACTAGAGGGCAGTCTGAAAAATTTAGCAGCCATAAATCAGATTTGACATTACATGTAATAACAACTTTGTCCACCAGAGGGCAGTCTGAATAATTCAGCAGCCATAAATCAAATGTGTCCCTCCTTGTAAAAACACATTGGTTCACCAGGAAGCTGTTCAATCATGTGAACCAATCCATTACCCATAATGCTTTGTGAAAACTTAAAAGTGAAGAAAACAGTGTCTTTTGTCTAAAATCAATCACATTTTGACTGTGAAACATTTGACAAAAGATGGTAAAACAGTGTCAAAAAGTTTGTGATACATATTTCTGTAATAATTCAAGTTTTATATTTTAATTCTTTACCAGCACCATAAGTGATAAGACTTTAGTGGACGTTAAATACTCTGTCATTCTCCAGTGAATGTAGTTAAACACAGCTCAGTTTAATCCTGTTGCAGCACTGGATGAAACTCAGCATGCTGTGTCATGGTTTGCCCACAGGAGGGCAGTGTTCAATATTAATTACATATATTATATATTAATTATTTTCCATGCCATTCAATACTTGTCCACTAGTGGACAATTTAAATACTTTTAGATTGCAGGTTGTATTTCACCTTTAATGTTATCTGAAATTTAGCCACTAGAGGGCAGTTGAAATAAGTTAGTATCCATAAATTGAATCTGAATTTGCATGTAATGCTATGTTTGTCCCCTAGAGGGAAATTTGAAGAAACCACCAGCTGTAAGTCAGATTTGACATTACCTGTAACAACACCTTTCTCCACCAGAGGGCAGTCTGAGGAATTCAGCATCCATTAATCAAATGTGACCCTCTTTGTAAAAACACATTGGTTCACCAGGAAGCTGTTCCATCATGTGAACCAACCCATTACCCATAATGCTTTGTGAAAACTTAGTGAAGAAAAAAAAAAAAAAAAAGTGTCTTTTGTCTAAAATAAATCACATTTTGACTGTGAAACATTTGACAAAAGATGGTAAAACAGTGTCAAAAAGTTTGTGATACATATTTCTGTAATAATTCAAGTTTTATCATTTAATTCTTTACCAGCACCATAAGTGATAAGACTTTAGTGGACTTTATATACTCTGTCATTCTCCAATGAATGTAGTTCAATGCAGCTCAGTTTAAATACTGTAGCAGCACTGGATAAAACTCACCATGTTATGTCATGGTATTCCCACAGGAGGGCAGTGTCAAAGGTCAACCATTTGTGTGTTTATTGTAATTAATATAATCCCAGACTTCTTTGTCAAAGAGTAAGAACTCAATCTCAAATTCTCTGTAAATCACAGTTCATGTTTAATGTTAGTTTTGTCCACCAGTGGTCACTTGAAGAAATGCAACCATAAATAGAAGCAGCGATCAGTGAATTCAGCATTACTGTGGTCAGTGTACGTAGCATCAGTGCGGTCAGTGAACGCAGCATCAGTGTGGTCATCTGAACAGTATTTTTTACAGTCTAGTTTAATGTTTTGAGCATTTTTTATAGTGTAGGTTGTGCATAGGTTGTGTTTTTTATCAGTTATGGATGTTTGTTCTGCTCTTTTATAAAGTTTTGTTGACTTTACAAAAATGATGTTGAGACAACTCAAGATAAGTGAATATCATCAACATTAAAGAAAAGCATTAAGTCAACATAAACAATCATGTTTGTTTAGCAGATGTTCACTGAATTTATACATGAAATAAAAGATTTAAATGCATTTAAAAGTCATGTTGGTGCTCGCCCCCTCCCCTCCTGTTAAATGGCTGCATGAGTGGGTGTGTCTGTCAGTGGGTGGGTGTGTCTTTCTGTGGGTGGGTGTGTCAGTGGGTGTGTCAGCTTGTCTTTGCCCCTGCAGGTTGGCCAGAGAAACCCCTTTCCCTGGTTTCCCTCTAACTCACCTGCTGCATGTTACTGTGATTGCCTCCACTCAGTTCACTCAGTCTGGAGCAGTTCACCAGTTTGGAGGTTTGTTTGCTCTTGACCTTGAGTCCTGACTGTCACATGTTAGCATTTGTGTTAGCCCATTAGCTTTTAGTTTGTTAGCATCTTAGCCCAATAGATTTTTGTATGTTATCCATTAGCATTTTGTTTGTTTGTATATTAGTATTGTATGTCAGTCCATTAGCTTTTTGTATATTAGCCCATTAACTTTTTGTGTTGTATATTAGCATTTATGTCAGCCTATTGTTAGTTAGCATGTTAGCATTTGTATTTTAGCTCACTAACTTTTAGTTTGTTGGCATTTTTCAGTGTGCCTGTTGATACTGGGCGGTTTAAATATAATTTACAATTTGGTGACAATGTTCTTAATTTAGAGATCAATTAATGAAAAACCTTTGATGTTTGCAGTCCTCACACCTGCTGCAGCAGTAGCTAACGCTAGCTAGGAGGCAGCACATGGTGAGTGAAGTGTTTGCTCTGCACTTTCTCTTCTCTTATTAAAGTACTAATCTCCAGTTATGTGACATTTTATAATTTGACACTACAGTGATTGTGATTGAGGTCGCCATGAAGCTCTGCAGAAGCCTGATAACGAGCTGTTGATCTGAATCAGGTTTTGGAGCAGGACAATATGTAAAGCATGGAGCCTGCTCTAAACAGGCTCAGGTTAGCATTAGCTCACTGATGTTTGGTATTTAAAACATTTTTACAGTGTGCTGTGGTATCATATCACATTTGCTGGTTTTACAGCTTATTTCCTGCTCTCATTCTTATCGTCCATTTACCAGAACAGGCTTCTTGCTCTTTGCTGCAAAAAGCCAGACCGGATTCCATGGACGGACGGGACTGGATTGGATTTGGGTTTCTGCTGAAACAAAATGAATCAAACTGACTTGAGTGGCTCCTCTACAAAATGGCTGCCTTATAATTCAAACAGGTTTGGGTCGGTGATTGATTTGTGTGGTGTTCTTTGGTTTTATTTTTGGTGTTTTTACAAAGGTTTTTTCTATAAGCAAAACATATGGTATGGTGTCCCGTGAGTGTCAAATGTGTGGTGTTTAAAACTTTAAAAACGAAATACTCCAAGGTTTTGCCAGAGTTTAAAGGTTTTTTTTTAACTGTGGTGTTTCACTTACCGCTGTGTATATAAAGGTTTGTGTCTTTTTGGTTTGATGTGAGGTTTTTCCTGTTGTGCATCAAAAGGTTCAAACTACAACGTGGTTGCATCAGATCTAAAATGTATCAGGTTTTGGTCTTCAAGACAAAAGGTGTCAATGGTGCATTTTTACATTTTGGGTTTTTCCTCTCTGTAAATCAACTTAAAATGGCTGGCTGTTATCAAAACCATTTTATTCAGCTTTCAAACAGGTTTGATCTGTGTGGTGTACTTTGGTTATTTTTGGTGTTTGTACAAACAAGGTTTAGAAAAAACAACTTTAACCCACTTTGCTCAATTGGATTTATCATCTAAAAGGTATTTTGGTTAAAGGTTGCTTACTTTTGGTGTTTGATTACATGGCGTACTGTGGGGCTTTGGTTTGAGTGTCAAATGTGAGGGTGCTGGTATGGGACAAAGTGGGGAAAAGTGCCACTGTGCTTTTATGTTTGTGTTTTGGTGTGAGGTTTTTCCTGCTGTGCATAAAAAGGTGAACTACTTTGGAATCAAGGACCCAACATGGCTTCCATCATCAAGTTCCAAAGATGGTGAGTAAACCAGACTCCTCTTGATATGAGACACTGACATTTGCTGCTGCTTTAGTTTTTGTTGTTTTCGTATCTGTTCCAGAATCAAGACCCGACATGGACGTTGTGATGGAACGGTCACGCTTGGTGGACGTCTAGGACAACTTTGACGAACTCTGAACACCAGCTGTCAGAAGAGGATGAGTATAGCGATAGTTGATGTTTGCCGCTGCTTTTGTCTCTGTTAATTTGTTTATTTTTCCTAATCTGTTCCAGAATGGAGACCCAACATGGTTTACCTCGAGGCGGTGCTTGTTGGACGTTCTACCCTACAGTCGCCTCTTCCCAGATCTTATCGGTGACTCCCACTGCACAAGAACAACCTACAGTGGTGAGTATATCAGATTCCTTTGGATGTCAATGAAAGTTTGTCACTGCTTTTCAGTTTTGTTTTTCCCAATCTGTTCCAGAATGGAGACCCAACATGGTCGACCCCGAGGTGGTGCTTGGTGGACACCCAGGACAACTTAGACGAAGTCTGAACACAAGCTGTCGGAAGAGGATGAGCATTGTTAGTAGTTGTTTGCTGCTGCTTTTGTCTCTTCATTTGTTTGTTTTTCCTAATCTGTTCCAGAATGGAGACCCAAAGCTTGGTGGACTTCCTGCGTCCTGTACAACTTCGACGAACTCTGAACACCAGCTGTCGGAAGAGGATGAGTATTGTTACGTGTTTGCTGCTGCTTTTGTCCCTTTTCATTTGTTTTTCCTAATGTGTTCCAGAATGGAGACACACCATGGTCGACCTCATTGTGGTGCTTGGTGGACGTTCTGGTCTACAGTCGCCTCTTCCCTGATCTGGTCGGTGACTCCCACTGCACAAGAACCTACAGTGGTGAGTATATCAGATTCCTATGGACATCAATGACAGTTTGGTACTGCTTTTCAGTTTTGTTTTTCCTTATCTGTTCCAGAATGGAGACCCAAGGCTTAGTGGACTTCCGACGTCCTGGACAACTTCGATCTCTGAACACCTACTGTCAGAAGATGAGTATAGTTGGTCTGCTGCTTTTGTCTCTTTTCATTAGTTTGTTAACATTTTTTTTAAGTGTACAACAATCACTTTAGCCACAAAGAGCTGAATATGGTTTAAACACAGGTTTTTTTTTTAAATAAACAGACTCTGGGTTTGTTTCATTTTTGAAATGAAATTTTTGGTGTGGTTTAAAAACGATGAAAGGATTTCAAAGGTGTGTAGAGGGGCCCCTCAAGTCAAACAGGTTTGGGCCAGTGATTGATTTGTGTGGTGTTCTTTGGTTTTATTTTTCGTGTTTGTACAAACGAGGTTTACAAATGTTTTTACTCTTAACTTTTATAAAAGAAACATTATTTGGTATGGTGTACTGTGGGTGTCAAATGTGCGGTATTAAACTTTGAACTCTGGCAAAACCTTGGAGTATTTCGTTTTTAAGGGTGTATTTTTTTTTTTTAAATGTGGTGTTTCACTTACCACTGTGCTGTATATAAAGGTTTGTGTCTTTTTGGTTTGGTGTGAGGTTTTTCCTGTTCATCAAAAGGTTAAAACTACAAAGTGGTTGCATCAAATCTAAAAGGTCTCATGTTTTGGTCTTCAAGACAAAAGGTGTTAGGGCTAGGGTTTTTACTTTTTGGGTTTTTCTCTCGGTAAAACAACTTAAAATGGCTGAAAGCTGAATGAAATAGTTTTAATAACATTCAAACAGGTTTGGTCAATGTGGTGTACTTTTTTTTTTGGTGTTTATACAAACAAGGTTTAGAAAAAACAACTTTAAGCCATTTTGCTCAATGGGATTTATCATCTAAAAGGTGTTTTAGTTTGAGGTTGCTTGCTTTTGGTGTTTGATTACATGGCATACTGTGGGGCTTAGGTTTGAGTGTCAAATGTGCGGTATTTAAAGTTTTAAACACAAGAGGGCGCTGGTATGGGACAAAGTGGGGGAAAATGCCACTGTGCTTTACTTTGTTTGTATTTTGGTGTGAGGTTTTTCCTGCTGTGCATAAAAAGGTGGACTACTTTGGAATCAAGGACCCAACATGGCTTCCATCATCAAGTTCCAAAGATGGTGAGTAAACCAGACTCCTCCTCTGATATGAGATACTGATGTTTGCTGCTGCTTTAGTTTTTGTTGTTTCCGTATCTGTTCCAGAATCAAGACCCGACATGGACCTTGTGATGGAATGGTCACGCTTGGTGGACGTCCAGGACAACTTTGACGAACTCTGAACACCAGCTGTCAGAAGAGGACAAGTATTGTTAGTTTTTGTTTGCCGCTGCTTTTGTCTCTTCATTTGTTTGTTTTTCCTAATCTGTTCCAGAATGGAGACCCAACATGGTCAACCTCGAGGCGGTGCTTGGTGGACGTTCTATCCTACAGTCGCCTCTTCCCTGATCTCATCGGTGACTCCTACTGCACAAGAAGAACCTGCAGTGGTGAGTATATCAGATTCCTTTGGACATCAATGACAGTTTGATACTGCTTTTCAGTTTTGTTTTTCCTAATCTGTTCCAGAATGGAGACCCAACATGGTCGACCTCGAGGCGGTGCTTGGTGGACGTTCTGGACAACTTGGACGAACTGAACATAGACTGTCGGAAGAGGATGAGTATGATGATATTTCTTTTTGTTTGCGTCGTTGTTGACCTCTAGTTTTGTCGACAGTCGCCTCTTCCCTGATCTCATCGGTGACTCCCACTGCACAAGAAGAACCTACAGTGGTGAGTATATCAGTTTCCTTTGGACATCAGTGACAGTTTGATACTGCTTTTCAGTTTCGTTTTTCCTAATCTGTTTCAGAATGGAGACCCAAGGCTTGGTGGTCTATTGTGGTCGACCTCGAGGCGGTGATTGGTGGACGTTCTGGACAACTTCGATGAACTCTGAACACAGACTGTCGGAAGAGGATGAGTATGGTGATATTTATTTTTGTTTGTGTCATTGTTGTTGACCTCTACTTTCATCTACAGTCGCCTCTTCCCAGATCTGGTCGGTGACTCCCACTGCACAAGAAGAACCTACAGTGGTGAGTATATCGGATTCCTTTGGACATCAGTGACAGTTTGATACTGCTTTTCAGTTTCGATTTTCCTAATCTGTTTCAGAATGGAGACCCAAGGCTTGATGGACTTCCTATGTCCTGGACAACTTCGAAGAACTCTGAACACCAGCTGTCGGAAGAGGATGAGTATTGTTAGTTGTCGTGTTTGCTGCTGCTTTTGTCTCTGTTCATTTGTTTGTTTTTCCTTATCTGTTCCAGAAGGGAGACCCAACATGTTCGACCTCAAGGTGGTGCTTGGTGGACGTTCTACCCTACAGTCGCCTCTTCCTTGATCTCATCGGTGACTCCTACTGCACAAGAAGAACCTGCAGTGGTGAGTATATCAGATTCCTTTGGACATCAATGACAGTTTGATACTGCTTTTCAGTTTTGTTTTTCCTAATCTGTTCCAGAACGGAGACCCAACATGGTCGACCTCGAGGCGGTGCTTGGTGGACGTTCTGGACAACTTGGACGAACTCTGAACATAGACTGTCGGAAGAGGATGAGTATGATGATATTTCTTTTTGTTTGCGTCATTGTTGTTGACCTCTAGTTTCGTCTACAGTCGCCTCTTCCTTGATCTCATCGGTGACTCCCACTGCACAAGAAGAACCTGCAGTGGTGAATATATCAGATTCCTTTGGACATCAATGACAGTTTGATACTGCTTTTCAGTTTTGTTTTTCCTAATCTGTTCCAGGATGGAGACCCAAGGCTTGGTGGACTTCTGACGTCCAGGACAACTATGAACATCTGAACACCAACTGTCAGAAGAAGATGAGTATTGTTACATGTTGTTTGCTGCTGCTCTCGTCCCTTTTCATTATTTAGTTTTTCCATTTTTTTAAGTGTACAAAAATCACTATAGTCACAAAGCACTGAATACGATTCTAACACCGGTTGTTTTTTGATATATAAACAGACTCTGGGTTCAAGTTTGTTTCATTTTTGAAATGTTTGGTGTGGTTTAAGGAATATTTGGTTGTTATTAGACCCTGAGATGGGTCAGTGATTAGTAGAAACATTGATTTTGATGCATTATTTTTTTGTAGTAGCATATCCAATGTAATCTTATTTTGTGATATATGATGGATTTTGAATCGGTCTCCGACTACAAGTAAAACATTTTTTCCTACTAACCCAATTATAGCCCGGTTTTGTTTTAAGATAAATAAACATACAATAATAGTATGAACCTGAAAAAACATTTATTTTGCAAAGGACACTGAATGATGAACACTTGAATATGAACATTGAATATGAAACATGGGGCAGTTAGGTGTGGTGTTGGAGATGGGGAGAAGGGAAAAGATGGAGATGGTGAGTGAGTGCATCATGTGTGAATGTGAGAGTTCAGCTCAGGTGGAGCAGAGACTCCAAATCTCGCTCGCTCACTCACAGTGACTCGCTAGCTCGCTCACTCACAGTGACTCGCGCTCGCTCGCTCACTCTCGCTCGCCCACTCACACAGTCACTCACTCACTCTCGCTCAGTCGCTCGCTCAGTCGCTCACTCACTCGCTTGCTCAGTCAGACATGATGCACTCACTCACCATCTCTATCTTTTCCCTTCTCCCCATCTCCAACACCACACCTAACTGCCCCATGTTTCATATTCAATGTTCATATTTCAGTCTTCATCATTCAGGGTCCGTCTTTGCAAAATAAATATTTTTTCTGGTTGAACCTATTCTTGTTTATTTATCTTAAAACAAAACAGGGTAATAATTATTTAGTAGGAAAAAAAAATGTTTGCTTATAGAAGGATACGATTTAAAATCCATCATATCACAAGATTATTAAATTGCATCTGCCGCTACAGAAACTAACAATGCATCAAAATCAATGTTTATACCAATCACTGACCCATCTCAGGGCCTGATAATAAACAAATAGTCCCTGAAAGGTATTTTATGATTGATTGGAAAGGATTGTAGTTTATTTTTTTTGTTGATTTAAAAAAAATGCCTTTAAAGGGTTAGAATTTAAAAATCATTTGATGAATATATCTCAGTTTGAAGTAGCTTTAAAAGAGTGACAATTTGAAGTTGAAAAGATCTAAAGTTATTGTAGTTTTTTCCCCAATAAAAACAGTGTAGTTGCGTAACCTTTAAATGGTTAACATTTCAAAAATATTAATATTTGATATGCATATTTCAGGATGAAGTAGCTTCAAAAGACTGACTCATTGAAAGTGGAAAAAAATATTAAGATATTTTTACAGCAGTTTTTGGCAAGGGGCCGTTTTCTGCAACAAAGATCAAATTAGGGGGTTAGGGTTAGCTAACCTTAGTTAGTTGTTGTTAGCTGTTCACCTGGTTCAGGTGAACAGCTTGTTATCAGAGTTCTGCAGAGCTCGTTAACCACTTCCACTACCCTAGAACTTACAGTGGTGCGTATATCAGATTCCTTTGGACATGAATGACGCTTTGCTACTTCTTTTTTAGTTTTGTTTTTCCTAATCTGTTCCAGAATTGAGACCCTAACACTTGGTGGACTTCCGATGTCCTGGACAACTCAGACAAACTCTGAACACCGGCTGTCAAAACAAGATGAGTGTTGTTTTTTTGTTTGTGTCAATGTACACTTCTACTTTCGTCTGTCATTTCCTCTTCCTGTGTTGTCGTTGTTACCCAAATGCGTACACTTAACAAAACTTAGTTGACAGTAAACGGGTGCAGGTCTGCAGGATTCGATAACTCTGATTGGACGGAACTCTCAAAATGTGAAAACAAAAATCTGTTCACAAGGACGGACAAACTGGAATCATGGCTTGGCAATGCAAAACTAACTTTCTGGACAACTCTGTCAACACGATGATGCAGCAAATGGAGGAATTAACTCCACCTCAGTGAATCTACATTTGGAAAATGGATGGATCTGCATGGTGATATTTGAGGAAATGGGATCAGTGGATTCAAAATCTGGAGGAACGGAACACATGAATCTGAAAAAAAATCAACACGATGGAGATTTGTGTTCTTGGGGTGAAACGGTCAATGAAGGACTCGGTGAACCTTATTTTCAACTCCAGGTTTCTTTTCAAAAATCACATTTCAACTACAAAAACCCACTTCAACCGTGCAGACACACACAAATACACTGTTCAAACATCAAAGTTGCTGCCACAGCAAAACAACCTCCTCTTGTCCTTTCTGTCCCCCTCCCATTCCCCCCAACCGGTCGAGGCAGACGGCCACACACTTTGAGTCTGGTTCTGCCAGAGATTTCTTCCTGTTAAAAGGGAGTTTTTTCTCTCCACTGTTGCCACGATTGCTTGCTCATTGTGTGAATTGTTGGGTTTCTCTTCTCTCTAATATTATGAATGATTTAAAAAAAAAAAAAAAAAGGAGTGCAAGTCCGACTGTCACCTCCACGTGGTGCACTCTGGGTAACGCTAACGACGGCGGCAAACGATAAGTTTACCCGGACATTTCTGACTTTCTGAATGTTTGTTTTGTGACGATAAAGTCAAGTTAATTTTCACTTCATGTGTCTGTCCAGAAACGGCAGCAAAACATGGACTGGATTTCACCGACTGGACTTCATGTGGTTTCCCTGTGAGTCGACAAACTTGTATTTATTTCCTTGCTGTACTTTTATTGCTTTCCTTTTCTCTTTCCTTCCATTCTTTTTCATGTCTTTCAGCCCTTTCTTTTTGCCATTGCTCCTATATTTTTATTCTTTTTTCTTTCCTCCATCCCTACTTTCATCCCTGTGTTCTCTCCTTCCTTTCTTCCTCCCAGTCCCCTTTAAAAAAAAATTAAATTAGGTTTTGGTCCAACCAGCAGGGGGCGTCCCAGCCACTTCAGAATCAGTGGGTGAAGCTGAGTTTTTTTCTTAACGTTATCAAACTGCTCTAATTATTTTCTTTTCACTGAAGTTTGAAAAATTGACTGATTGACACGTTAACCTACATTTTATTTTCCATTTATAATTTATGGTTAGTGTAAGTGTGGTTTAAAGCCAACAGGGTTTATGAAGAATAAGTTATTGTTTGTATTGTTATTTAAAGCTAACTGTATTTTCTTCTCTGTATTGTTTTATTGCGTTGAAGAAAAGAGCCTGTGATTGTTTGACTTTAATTTCTACTTAATCTTGATATGTTTCTTTGATGCCGTTGTTTATTTTCTGCTTTGTATTGATGTTTCCATCTTGAATCTGCCTTTTGTGTTAAATAAATAAATAAATAAATAACTTATTTGAAGTCTCTGGCTCTTTCACTCACACTCACTCTGCTGAACTGGCTGAACAAATGTGTGCCACAGTCTGGCCCTCGGTGAAACTCTGTATGGCCTGAAACCTTCTGTTTTCTCATGTTATTTATGGGCTGGCAGTGACTTAAACACAATCCGGTGTTTATCACACGTTTGTTTGCTAATGACGTTGCTAATTTTACTCGCATTCCAACAATTCGGCAGCTTTGAATACATTTTTCATCTACACGTAATGTCACTTGTCCACCGGCGGTCAGTTTTATGATTAATTATTTATAGCCTGGCAGGGTCTGCAACATAATTTTTTTTCCTCACAAAAGTTACTATTTATTTTAACATTTAGCAACTCTAAATCAAATTTGGCCATTTGGTCAAACTTGTCTGTCAGAGGGCAGTTTTAACATGTAAATGCATACATTTCAAGTTTCTCTTCACCACCTACAACTTCCTAAACAACCTTGCCCCTTCTTACCTGACAGACCTCCATCGCCCCATTCACTCACACCGAACACGCTCCACCGACGCAAACACCCTCACCCCCATCATCAGGACCAAATACCGCACAATAGGTGACGGAGCCTTTGCCGCCCCTACCCTCTAGAACTCCATCCCGCTGGCCATCCCAAATTCTGATTCACTGCCGTCTTTCAAACGTCATCTCAAAACCCATCTCTTCAAGATCACTTACACCTGAAAAAAGACATTTTACATCCTTTATTGTTAATTTCCTATCTACTGTATTGCTGTTTTTTCTTTTGTTTTTGTAAAGAGTCTTGGGGTACCTTGAAAAGCGCTTTATAAATCCTGTGTCATTATACCAATTAATTGTAACCCTTTGTGAAAAATTCAAAGGGAAGAAAAGTGTCATGTCCATAAAAATGCATATATTGACAGTTACCTGTAACCCTGTTAGAGAAGTGCTAAAACCTGGTTTTGCGACACTTAATAATGTTGCACTGGAAATCTTAAATGTTTTTTTAAAAACATCAGTTTTCTTACCTCTTGCATACATGTAAATGTGGAGTTCCTTTCTGGCTAGTTCAAAATGTCTGCCTCTAACGTGAGGGTAACCCTAACCCTGAATGGAACTTGAATGTACGGCCATAGTGCAGCATGAGCGAGTAGGGCTTAAGCTTAGGGTTTTAAGGGTTAACCCTAGTTTTAGGGCTTAAGCTTAGGGTTTTAAGGGTTAACCCTAGTTTTAGGGCTTAAGCTTAGGGTTTTAAGGGTTAACCCTAGTTTTAGGGCTTAAGCTTAGGGTTTTAAGGGTTAACCCTAGTTTTAGGGCTTAAGCTTAGGGTTTTAAGGGTTAACCCTAGTTTTAGGGCTTAAGCTTAGGGTTTTAAGGGTTAACCCTAGTTTTAGGGCTTAAGCTTAGGGTTTTAAGGGTTAACCCTAGTTTTAGGGCTTAAGCTTAGGGTTTTAAGGGTTAACCCTAGTTTTAGGGCTTAAGCTTAGGGTTTTAAGGGTTAACCCTAGTTTTAGGGCTTAAGCTTAGGGTTTTAAGGGTTAACCCTAGTTTTAGGGCTTAAGCTTAGGGTTTTAAGGGTTAACCCTAGTTTTAGGGCTTAAGCTTAGGGTTTTAAGGGTTAACCCTAGTTTTAGGGCTTAAGCTTAGGGTTTTAAGGGTTAACCCTAGTTTTAGGGCTTAAGCTTAGGGTTTTAAGGGTTAACCCTAGTTTTAGGGCTTAAGCTTAGGGTTTTAAGGGTTAACCCTAGTTTTAGGGCTTAAGCTTAGGGTTTTAAGGGTTAACCCTAGTTTTAGGGCTTAAGCTTAGGGTTTTAAGGGTTAACCCTAGTTTTAGGGCTTAAGCTTAGGGTTTTAAGGGTTAACCCTAGTTTTAGGGCTTAAGCTTAGGGTTTTAAGGGTTAACCCTAGTTTTAGGGCTTAAGCTTAGGGTTTTAAGGGTTAACCCTAGTTTTAGGGCTTAAGCTTAGGGTTTTAAGGGTTAACCCTAGTTTTAGGGCTTAAGCTTAGGGTTTTAAGGGTTAACCCTAGTTTTAGGGCTTAAGCTTAGGGTTTTAAGGGTTAACCCTAGTTTTAGGGCTTAAGCTTAGGGTTTTAAGGGTTAACCCTAGTTTTAGGGCTTAAGCTTAGGGTTTTAAGGGTTAACCCTAGTTTTAGGGCTTAAGCTTAGGGTTTTAAGGGTTAACCCTAGTTTTAGGGCTTAAGCTTAGGGTTTTAAGGGTTAACCCTAGTTTTAGGGCTTAAGCTTAGGGTTTTAAGGGTTAACCCTAGTTTTAGGGCTTAAGCTTAGGGTTTTAAGGGTTAACCCTAGTTTTAGGGCTTAAGCTTAGGGTTTTAAGGGTTAACCCTAGTTTTAGGGCTTAAGCTTAGGGTTTTAAGGGTTAACCCTAGTTTTAGGGCTTAAGCTTAGGGTTTTAAGGGTTAACCCTAGTTTTAGGGCTTAAGCTTAGGGTTTTAAGGGTTAACCCTAGTTTTAGGGCTTAAGCTTAGGGTTTTAAGGGTTAACCCTAGTTTTAGGGCTTAAGCTTAGGGTTTTAAGGGTTAACCCTAGTTTTAGGGCTTAAGCTTAGGGTTTTAAGGGTTAACCCTAGTTTTAGGGCTTAAGCTTAGGGTTTTAAGGGTTAACCCTAGTTTTAGGGCTTAAGCTTAGGGTTTTAAGGGTTAACCCTAGTTTTAGGGCTTAAGCTTAGGGTTTTAAGGGTTAACCCTAGTTTTAGGGCTTAAGCTTAGGGTTTTAAGGGTTAACCCTAGTTTTAGGGCTTAAGCTTAGGGTTTTAAGGGTTAACCCTAGTTTTAGGGCTTAAGCTTAGGGTTTTAAGGGTTAACCCTAGTTTTAGGGCTTAAGCTTAGGGTTTTAAGGGTTAACCCTAGTTTTAGGGCTTAAGCTTAGGGTTTTAAGGGTTAACCCTAGTTTTAGGGCTTAAGCTTAGGGTTTTAAGGGTTAACCCTAGTTTTAGGGCTTAAGCTTAGGGTTTTAAGGGTTAACCCTAGTTTTAGGGCTTAAGCTTAGGGTTTTAAGGGTTAACCCTAGTTTTAGGGCTTAAGCTTAGGGTTTTAAGGGTTAACCCTAGTTTTAGGGCTTAAGCTTAGGGTTTTAAGGGTTAACCCTAGTTTTAGGGCTTAAGCTTAGGGTTTTAAGGGTTAACCCTAGTTTTAGGGCTTAAGCTTAGGTTTTAAGGGTTAACCCTAGTTTTAGGGCTTAAGCTTAGGGTTTTAAGGGTTAACCCTAGTTTTAGGGCTTAAGCTTAGGGTTTTAGGGTTAACCCTAGTTTTAGGGCTTAAGCTTAGGGTTTTAAGGGTTAACCCTAGTTTTAGGGCTTAAGCTTAGGGTTTTAAGGGTTAACCCTAGTTTTAGGGCTTAAGCTTAGGGTTTTAAGGGTTAACCCTAGTTTTAGGGCTTAAGCTTAGGGTTTTAAGGGTTAACCCTAGTTTTAGGGCTTAAGCTTAGGGTTTTAAGGGTTAACCCTAGTTTTAGGGCTTAAGCTTAGGGTTTTAAGGGTTAACCCTAGTTTTAGGGCTTAAGCTTAGGGTTTTAAGGGTTAACCCTAGTTTTAGGGCTTAAGCTTAGGGTTTTAAGGGTTAACCCTAGTTTTAGGGCTTAAGCTTAGGGTTTTAAGGGTTAACCCTAGTTTTAGGGCTTAAGCTTAGGGTTTTAAGGGTTAACCCTAGTTTTAGGGCTTAAGCTTAGGGTTTTAAGGGTTAACCCTAGTTTTAGGGCTTAAGCTTAGGGTTTTAAGGGTTAACCCTAGTTTTAGGGCTTAAGCTTAGGGTTTTAAGGGTTAACCCTAGTTTTAGGGCTTAAGCTTAGGGTTTTAAGGGTTAACCCTAGTTTTAGGGCTTAAGCTTAGGGTTTTAAGGGTTAACCCTAGTTTTAGGGCTTAAGCTTAGGGTTTTAAGGGTTAACCCTAGTTTTAGGGCTTAAGCTTAGGGTTTTAAGGGTTAACCCTAGTTTTAGGGCTTAAGCTTAGGGTTTTAAGGGTTAACCCTAGTTTTAGGGCTTAAGCTTAGGGTTTTAAGGGTTAACCCTAGTTTTAGGGCTTAAGCTTAGGGTTTTAAGGGTTAACCCTAGTTTTAGGGCTTAAGCTTAGGGTTTTAAGGGTTAACCCTAGTTTTAGGGCTTAAGCTTAGGGTTTTAAGGGTTAACCCTAGTTTTAGGGCTTAAGCTTAGGGTTTTAAGGGTTAACCCTAGTTTTAGGGCTTAAGCTTAGGGTTTTAAGGGTTAACCCTAGTTTTAGGGCTTAAGCTTAGGGTTTTAAGGGTTAACCCTAGTTTTAGGGCTTAAGCTTAGGGTTTTAAGGGTTAACCCTAGTTTTAGGGCTTAAGCTTAGGGTTTTAAGGGTTAACCCTAGTTTTAGGGCTTAAGCTTAGGGTTTTAAGGGTTAACCCTAGTTTTAGGGCTTAAGCTTAGGGTTTTAAGGGTTAACCCTAGTTTTAGGGCTTAAGCTTAGGGTTTTAAGGGTTAACCCTAGTTTTAGGGCTTAAGCTTAGGGTTTTAAGGGTTAACCCTAGTTTTAGGGCTTAAGCTTAGGGTTTTAAGGGTTAACCCTAGTTTTAGGGCTTAAGCTTAGGGTTTTAAGGGTTAACCCTAGTTTTAGGGCTTAAGCTTAGGGTTTTAAGGGTTAACCCTAGTTTTAGGGCTTAAGCTTAGGGTTTTAAGGGTTAACCCTAGTTTTAGGGCTTAAGCTTAGGGTTTTAAGGGTTAACCCTAGTTTTAGGGCTTAAGCTTAGGGTTTTAAGGGTTAACCCTAGTTTTAGGGCTTAAGCTTAGGGTTTTAAGGGTTAACCCTAGTTTTAGGGCTTAAGCTTAGGGTTTTAAGGGTTAACCCTAGTTTTAGGGCTTAAGCTTAGGGTTTTAAGGGTTAACCCTAGTTTTAGGGCTTAAGCTTAGGGTTTTAAGGGTTAACCCTAGTTTTAGGGCTTAAGCTTAGGGTTTTAAGGGTTAACCTAGTTTAGGGTTAAGCTTAGGGTTTTAAGGGTTAACCCTAGTTTTAGGGCTTAAGTTAGGGTTTTAAGGGTTACCCTAGTTTAGGGCTTAAGCTTAGGGTTTTAAGGGTTAACCTAGTTTTAGGGCTAAGCTTAGGGTTAAGGGTAACCTAGGGTAAGGGTTAGGGTAAGGGTTAGGGTAAGGGTAAGGGTAAGGGTAAGGGTAAGGGTAAGGGTAAGGGTTAGGGTTAGGGTTAGGGTAGGGTTAGGGTTAGGGGTTAGGGTTAGGGTAAGGGTTAGGGTTAGGGTTAGGGGTTAGGGTTAGGGTTAGGGTAAGGGTTAGGGTTAGGGTAAGGGTTAGGGTAAGGGTTAGGGTAAGGGTTAGGGTAAGGGTTAGGGTTAGGGTTAGGGTAAGGGTTAGGGTAAGGGTAAGGGTTAGGGTAAGGGTAAGGGTAAGGGTTAGGGTAAGGGTTAGGGTAAGGGTTAGGGTTAGGGTAAGGGTTAGGGTTAGGGTTAGGGTTAGGGTTAGGGGTTAGGGTTAGGGTTAGGGTTAGGGTTAGGGTTAGGGTAAGGGGTAAGGGTTAGGGTAAGGGTTAGGGTTAGGGTTAGGGTTAGGGTTAGGGTAAGGGTTAGGGTTAGGGTTAGGGTTAGGGGTAAGGGTAAGGTTAGGGTTAGGGTAAGGGTTAGGG
>NW_028154653.1:0-112000 GCF_963457635.1 Microchirus variegatus | reverse complement strand
GCCCTGAACAAGAATCCGTTGAAAATATTTGCATATCGCTTAAGGAATATTTCTAATGAATTTTTGAAAATCAGGAAAGCGATCCATGCACTTAGGCAGTGACTTAACTTTTTTGTCAAAAAAGACCCCAAAAGTATCTTGGAATGTCTTGAAATTGTACACAGTCATAGTCAAGCATGCCCTGAACAAGAATCCGTTGAATATATTTGCATATCTCTTGAAGAATATTTTTAATGAACTTTTGAAAATCAGGAAAGCGATCCATGCACTTGGACATTCCAAGTATGTTGGAATGTCTTGAAATTGTACTCAGTCATAGTCAACGACGCCCTGAACAAGAATCCATTGAAAATATTTGCGTATAGTTTAAGGAATATTTTTAATGAATTTCTGAAAATCAGGAAAGCGATCAATGCACTTAGGCAGTGACTTAACTTTTTCGTCAAAAAAGACCCCAAAAGTATCTTGGAATGTCTTGAAATTGTACACAGTCATAGTCAAGAATGCCCTGAACAAGAATCCGTTGAATATATTTGCATATCTCTTGAAGAATATTTTAAATGAATTTTTGAAAATCCGGAAAGCGATCCATGCACTTGGACATTCCAAGTATGTTGGAATGTCTTGAAATTGTACTCGGTCATAGTCAACGACGCCCTGAACAAGAATCCATTGAAAATATTTGCATATCTCTTAAGGAATATTTTTAATGAATTTTTGAAAATGATGAAAGTCTGTGCACTTAGGCAGTGACTTAACTTTTTATTCAAAAAAGACCCCAAAGGTATCTTGGAATGTCTTGAAATTGTACACAGTCATAGTCAAGCATGCCCTGAACAAGAATCCGTTGAATATATTTGCATATCTCTTGAAGAATATTTTTAATGAACTTTTGAAAATCAGGAAAGCGATCCGTGCACTTGGACATTCCAAGTATGTTGGAATGTCTTGAAATTGTACTCAGTCATAGTCAACGACGCCCTGAACAAGAATCCATTGAAAATATTTGCATATCGCTTAAGGAATATTTTTAATGAATTTTTGAAAATCAGGAAAGTGATCCATGCACTTAGGCAGTGACTTAACTTTTTTGTCAAAAAAGACCCCAAAAGTATCTTGGAATGTCTTGAAATTGTACACAGTCATAGTCAAGCATGCCCTGAACAAGAATCCGTTGAATATATTTGCATATCTCTTGAAGAATATTTTTAATGAATTTTTGAAAATCCGAAAAGCGATCCATGCACTTGGACATTCCAAGTATGTTGGAATGTCTTGAAATTGTACTCAGTCATAGTCAACGGCGCCCTGAACAAGAATCAATTGAAAATATTTGCATATCTCTTAAGGAATATTTTTAATGAATTTTTGAAAATGAGGAAAATCTGTGCACTTAGGCAGTGACTTAACTTTTTATTCAAAAAAGACCCCAAAAGTATCTTGGAATGTCTTGAAATTGTACACAGTCATAGTCAAGCATGCCCTGAACAAGAATCCGTTGAATATATTTGCATATCTCTTGAAGAATATTTTTAATGAACTTTTGAAAATCAGGAAAGCGATCCATGCACTTGGACATTCCAAGTATGTTGGAATGTCTTGAAATTGTACTCAGTCATAGTCAACAACGCCCTGAACAAGAATCCGTTGAAAATATTTGCATATCGCTTAAGGAATATTTCTAATGAATTTTTGAAAATCAGGAAAGCGATCCATGCACTTAGGCAGTGACTTAACTTTTTTGTCAAAAAAGACCCCAAAAGTATCTTGGAATGTCTTGAAATTGTACACAGTCATAGTCAAGCATGCCCTGAACAAGAATCCGTTGAATATATTTGCATATCTCTTGAAGAATATTTTTAATGAACTTTTGAAAATCAGGAAAGCGATCCATGCACTTGGACATTCCAAGTATGTTGGAATGTCTTGAAATTGTACTCAGTCATAGTCAACGACGCCCTGAACAAGAATCCATTGAAAATATTTGCGTATAGTTTAAGGAATATTTTTAAAGAATTTCTGAAAATCAGGAAAGCGATCAATGCACTTAGGCAGTGACTTAACTTTTTCGTCAAAAAAGACCCCAAAAGTATCTTGGAATGTCTTGAAATTGTACACAGTCATAGTCAAGAATGCCCTGAACAAGAATCCGTTGAATATATTTGCATATCTCTTGAAGAATATTTTTAATGAATTTTTGAAAATCCGGAAAGCGATCCATGCACTTGGACATTCCAAGTATGTTGGAATGTCTTGAAATTGTACTCGGTCATAGTCAACGACGCCCTGAACAAGAATCCATTGAAAATATTTGCATATCTCTTAAGGAATATTTTTAATGAATTTTTGAAAATGATGAAAGTCTGTGCACTTAGGCAGTGACTTAACTTTTTATTCAAAAAAGACCCCAAAGGTATCTTGGAATGTCTTGAAATTGTACACAGTCATAGTCAAGCATGCCCTGAACAAGAATCCGTTGAATATATTTGCATATCTCTTGAAGAATATTTTTAATGAACTTTTGAAAATCAGGAAAGCGATCCGTGCACTTGGACATTCCAAGTATGTTGGAATGTCTTGAAATTGTACTCAGTCATAGTCAACGACGCCCTGAACAAGAATCCATTGAAAATATTTGCATATCGCTTAAGGAATATTTTTAATGAATTTTTGAAAATCAGGAAAGTGATCCATGCACTTAGGCAGTGACTTAACTTTTTTGTCAAAAAAGACCCCAAAAGTATCTTGGAATGTCTTGAAATTGTACACAGTCATAGTCAAGCATGCCCTGAACAAGAATCCGTTGAATATATTTGCATATCTCTTGAAGAATATTTTTAATGAATTTTTGAAAATCCGAAAAGCGATCCATGCACTTGGACATTCAAAGTATGTTGGAATGTCTTGAAATTGTACTCAGTCATAGTCAACGACGCCCTGAACAAGAATCAATTGAAAATATTTGCATATCTCTTAAGGAATATTTTTAATGAATTTTTGAAAATGAGGAAAATCTGTGCACTTAGGCAGTGACTTAACTTTTTATTCAAAAAAGACCCCAAAAGTATCTTGGAATGTCTTGAAATTGTACACAGTCATAGTCAAGCATGCCCTGAACAAGAATCCGTTGAATATATTTGCATATCTCTTGAAGAATATTTTTAATGAACTTTTGAAAATCAGGAAAGCGATCCATGCACTTGGACATTCCAAGTATGTTGGAATGTCTTGAAATTGTACTCAGTCATAGTCAACGACGCCCTGAACAAGAATCCGTTGAAAATATTTGCATATCGTTTAAGGAATATTTTTAAAGAATTTCTGAAAATCAGGAAAGCGATCCATGCACTTAGGCAGTGACTTAACTTTTTCGTCAAAAAAGACCCCAAAAGTATCTTGGAATGTCTTGAAATTGTACACAGTCATAGTCAAGAATGCCCTGAACAAGAATCCGTTGAATATATTTGCATATCTCTTGAAGAATATTTTTAATGAATTTTTGAAAATCCGAAAAGCGATCCATGCACTTGGACATTCCAAGTATGTTGGAATGTCTTGAAATTGTACTCAGTCATAGTCAACGACGCCCTGAACAAGAATCAATTGAAAATATTTGCATATCTCTTAAGGAATATTTTTAATGAATTTTTGAAAATTAGGAAAGCGATCCATGCACTTAGGCAGTGACTTAACTTTTGATGTTTTTGGTTTGTTTTTAAAGCATTAAAGCTGCAGGAGTTCATCCATGTCGCCCAGTCGCTGGAAACAAACGTTTGGACACCATGGATCACACAGCAGGAAATAAGGTGAGACGGAGGAAACGATCCATTTGCCCTGATGCACTTAGTGACTTGACTTTTTTTTCAAAAAAGACCCCAAAAGTATCTTGGAATGTCTTGAAATTGTACACAGTCATAGTCAAGCATGCCCTGAACAAGAATCCATTGAATATATTTGCATATCTCTTGAGGAATATTTTTAATGAATTTTTGAAAATCAGGAAAGCGATCCATGCACTTAGGCAGTGACTTAACTTTTGATGTTTTTGGGTTGTTTTTAAAGAATTAAAGCTGCAGGAGTTCATCCATGTCGTCCAGTCGCTGGAAACAAACGTTTGGACACCTTGGATCACACAGCAGGATATCAGGTGAGACGAAGGAAACGATCCATTTGCCCTGATGCACTTAGTGACTTGACTTTTTTTTCAAAAAAAACCCCAAAAGTAAATTGGAATGTCTTGAAATTGTACACAGTCATAGTCAAGCATGCCCTGAATAAGAATCCGTTGAATATATTTGCATATCTCTTGAAGAATATTTTTAATGAATTTTTGAAAATCCGGAAAGCGATCCATGCACTTGGACATTCCAAGTATGTTGGAATGTCTTGAAATTGTACTCGGTCATAGTCAACGACGCCCTGGACAAGAATCCATTGAAAATATTTGCATATCTCTTAAGGAATATTTTTAATGAATTTTTGAAAATGATGAAAGTCTGTGCACTTAGGCAGTGACTTAACTTTTTATTCAAAAAAGACCCCAAAGGTATCTTGGAATGTCTTGAAATTGTACACAGTCATAGTCAAGCATGCCCTGAACAAGAATCCGTTGAATATATTTGCATATCTCTTGAAGAATATTTTTAATGAACTTTTGAAAATCAGGAAAGCGATCCATGCACTTGGACATTCCAAGTATGTTGGAATGTCTTGAAATTGTACTCAGTCATAGTCAACGACGCCCTGAACAAGAATCCGTTTAAAATATTTGCATATCGCTTAAGGAATATTTTTAATGAATTTTTGAAAATCAGGAAAGCGATCCATGCACTTAGGCAGTGACTTAACTTTTTTGTCAAAAAAGACCCCAAAAGTATCTTGGAATGTCTTGAAATTGTACACAGTCATAGTCAAGCATGCCCTGAACAAGAATCCGTTGAATATATTTGCATATCTCTTGAAGAATATTTTTAATGAATTTTTGAAAATCCGAAAAGCGATCCATGCACTTGGACATTCAAAGTATGTTGGAATGTCTTGAAATTGTACTCAGTCATAGTCAACGACGCCCTGAACAAGAATCAATTGAAAATATTTGCATATCTCTTAAGGAATATTTTTAATGAATTTTTGAAAATGAGGAAAGTCTGTGGACTTCGGCAGTGACTTAACTTTTTATTCAAAAAAGACCCCAAAAGTATCTTGGAATGTCTTGAAATTGTACACAGTCATTGTCAAGCATGCCCTGAACAAGAATCCGTTGAATATATTTGCATATCTCTTGAAGAATATTTTTAATGAACTTTTGAAAATCAGGAAAGCGATCCATGCACTTGGACATTCCAAGTATGTTGGAATGTCTTGAAATTGTACTCAGTCATAGTCAACGACGCCCTGAACAAGAATCCGTTGAAAATATTTGCATATCGTTTAAGGAATATTTTTAAAGAATTTCTGAAAATCAGGAAAGCGATCCATGCACTTAGGCAGTGACTTAACTTTTTCGTCAAAAAAGACCCCAAAAGTATCTTGGAATGTCTTGAAATTGTACACAGTCATAGTCAAGCATGCCCTGAACAAGAATCCGTTGAATATATTTGCATATCTCTTGAAGAATATTTTTAATGAATTTTTGAAAATCCGGAAAGCGATCCATGCACTTGGACATTCCAAGTATGTTGGAATGTCTTGAAATTGTACTCAGTCATAGTCAACGACGCCCTGAACAAGAATCCGTTGAAAATATTTGCATATCGCTTAAGGAATATTTTTTATGAATTTTTGAAAATCAGGAAAGCGATCCATGCACTTAGGCAGTGACTTAACTTTTTTGTCAAAAAAGACCCCAAAAGTATCTTGGAATGTCTTGAAATTGTACACAGTCATAGTCAAGCATGCCCTGAACAAGAATCCGTTGAATATATTTGCATATCTCTTGAAGAATATTTTTAATGAATTTTTGAAAATCCGAAAAGCGATCCATGCACTTGGACATTCCAAGTATGTTGGAATGTCTTGAAATTGTACTCAGTCATAGTCAACGACGCCCTGAACAAGAATCAATTGAAAATATTTGCATATCTCTTAAGGAATATTTTTAATGAATTTTTGAAAATGAGGAAAGTCTGTGCACTTAGGCAGTGACTTAACTTTTTCGTCAAAAAAGACCCCAAAAGTATCTTGGAATGTCTTGAAATTGTACACAGTCATAGTCAAGCATGCCCTGAACAAGAATCCGTTGAATATATTTGCATATCTCTTGAAGAATATTTTTAATGAACTTTTGAAAATCAGGAAAGCGATCCATGCACTTGGACATTCCAAGTATGTTGGAATGTCTTGAAATTGTACTCAGTCATAGTCAACGACGCCCTGAACAAGAATCCGTTGAAAATATTTGCATATCGTTTAAGGAATATTTTTAAAGAATTTCTGAAAATCAGGAAAGCGATCCATGCACTTAGGCAGTGACTTAACTTTTTCGTCAAAAAAGACCCCAAAAGTATCTTGGAATGTCTTGAAATTGTACACAGTCATAGTCAAGAATGCCCTGAACAAGAATCCGTTGAATATATTTGCATATCTCTTGAAGAATATTTTTAATGAATTTTTGAAAATCCGGAAAGCGATCCATGCACTTGGACATTCCAAGTATGTTGGAATGTCTTGAAATTGTACTCGGTCATAGTCAACGACGCCCTGAACAAGAATCCATTGAAAATATTTGCATATCTCTTAAGGAATATTTTTAATGAATTTTTGAAAATGAGGAAAGTCTGTGCACTTAGGCAGTGACTTAACTTTTTATTCAAAAAAGACCCCAAAAGTATCTTGGAATGTCTTGAAATTGTACACAGTCATAGTCAAGCATGCCCTGAACAAGAATCCGTTGAATATATTTGCATATCTCTTGAAGAATATTTTTAATGAACTTTTGAAAATCAGGAAAGCGATCCATGCACTTGGACATTCCAAGTATGTTGGAATGTCTTGAAATTGTACTCAGTCATAGTCAACGACGCCCTGAACAAGAATCCGTTGAAAATATTTGCATATCGTTTAAGGAATATTTTTAAAGAATTTCTGAAAATCAGGAAAGCGATCCATGCACTTAGGCAGTGACTTAACTTTTTCGTCAAAAAAGACCCCAAAAGTATCTTGGAATGTCTTGAAATTGTACACAGTCATAGTCAAGCATGCCCTGAACAAGAATCCGTTGAATATATTTGCATATCTCTTGAAGAATATTTTTAATGAATTTTTGAAAATCCGAAAAGCGATCCATGCACTTGGACATTCCAAGTATGTTGGAATGTCTTGAAATTGTACTCAGTCATAGTCAACGACGCCCTGAACAAGAATCAATTGAAAATATTTGCATATCTCTTAAGGAATATTTTTAATGAATTTTTGAAAATGAGGAAAGTCTGTGCACTTAGGCAGTGACTTAACTTTTTATTCAAAAAAGACCCCAAAAGTATCTTGGAATGTCTTGAAATTGTACACAGTCATAGTCAAGCATGCCCTGAACAAGAATCCGTTGAATATATTTGCATATCTCTTGAAGAATATTTTTAATGAACTTTTGAAAATCAGGAAAGCGATCCATGCACTTGGACATTCCAAGTATGTTGGAATGTCTTGAAATTGTACTCAGTCATAGTCAACGACGCCCTGAACAAGAATCCGTTGAAAATATTTGCATATCGTTTAAGGAATATTTTTAAAGAATTTCTGAAAATCAGGAAAGCGATCCATGCACTTAGGCAGTGACTTAACTTTTTCGTCAAAAAAGACCCCAAAAGTATCTTGGAATGTCTTGAAATTGTACACAGTCATAGTCAAGCATGCCCTGAACAAGAATCCGTTGAATATATTTGCATATCTCTTGAAGAATATTTTTAATGAATTTTTGAAAATCCGGAAAGCGATCCATGCACTTGGACATTCCAAGTATGTTGGAATGTCTTGAAATTGTACTCAGTCATAGTCAACGACGCCCTGAACAAGAATCCATTGAAAATATTTGCATATCTCTTAAGGAATATTTTTAATGAATTTTTGAAAATGATGAAAGTCTGTGCACTTAGGCAGTGACTTAACTTTTTATTCAAAAAAGACCCCAAAGGTATCTTGGAATGTCTTGAAATTGTACACAGTCATAGTCAAGCATGCCCTGAACAAGAATCCGTTGAATATATTTGCATATCTCTTGAAGAATATTTTAAATGAACTTTTGAAAATCAGGAAAGCGATCCATGCACTTGGACATTCCAAGTATGTTGGAATGTCTTGAAATTGTACTCAGTCATAGTCAACGACGCCCTGAACAAGAATCCGTTGAAAATATTTGCATATCGCTTAAGGAATATTTTTAATGAATTTTTGAAAATCAGGAAAGCGATCCATGCACTTAGGCAGTGACTTAACTTTTTTGTCAAAAAAGACCCCAAAAGTATCTTGGAATGTCTTGAAATTGTACACAGTCATAGTCAAGCATGCCCTGAACAAGAATCCGTTGAATATATTTGCATATCTCTTGAAGAATATTTTTAATGAATTTTTGAAAATCTGAAAAGCGATCCATGCACTTGGACATTCCAAGTATGTTGGAATGTCTTGAAATTGTACTCAGTCATAGTCAACGACGCCCTGAACAAGAATCAATTGAAAATATTTGCATATCTCTTAAGGAATATTTTTAATGAATTTTTGAAAATGATGAAAGTCTGTGCACTTAGGCAGTGACTTAACTTTTTATTCAAAAAAGACCCCAAAAGTATCCTGGAATGTCTTGAAATTGTACACAGTCATAGTCAAGCATGCCCTGAACAAGAATCCGTTGAATATATTTGCATATCTCTTGAAGAATATTTTTAATGAACTTTTGAAAATCAGGAAAGCGATCCATGCACTTGGACATTCCAAGTATGTTGGAATGTCTTGAAATTGTACTCAGTCATAGTCAACGACGCCCTGAACAAGAATCCGTTGAAAATATTTGCATATCGTTTAAGGAATATTTTTAAAGAATTTCTGAAAATCAGGAAAGCGATCCATGCACTGAGGCAGTGACTTAACTTTTTCGTCAAAAAAGACCCCAAAAGTATCTTGGAATGTCTTGAAATTGTACACAGTCATAGTCAAGCATGCCCTAAACAAGAATCCGTTGAATATATTTGCATATCTCTTGAAGAATATTTTTAATGAATTTTTGAAAATCCGGAAAGCGATCCATGCACTTGGACATTCCAAGTATGTTGGAATGTCTTGAAATTGTACTCGGTCATAGTCAACGACGCCCTGAACAAGAATCCATTGAAAATATTTGCATATCTCTTAAGGAATATTTTTAATGAAGTTTTGAAAATGATGAAAGTCTGTGCACTTAGGCAGTGACTTAACTTTTTATCCAAAAAAGACCCCAAAGGTATCTTGGAATGTCTTGAAATTGTACACAGTCATAGTCAAGCATGCCCTGAACAAGAATCCGTTGAATATATTTGCATATCTCTTGAAGAATATTTTTAATGAACTTTTGAAAATCAGGAAAGCGATCCATGCACTTGGACATTCCAAGTATGTTGGAATGTCTTGAAATTGTACTCAGTCATAGTCAACGACGCCCTGAACAAGAATCCGTTGAAAATATTTGCATATCGCTTAAGGAATATTTTTAATGAATTTTTGAAAATCAGGAAAGCGATCCATGCACTTAGGCAGTGACTTAACTTTTTATTCAAAAAAGACCCCAAAAGTATCTTGGAATGTCTTGAAATTGTACACAGTCATAGTCAAGCATGCCCTGAACAAGAATCCGTTGAATATATTTGCATATCTCTTGAAGAATATTTTTAATGAATTTTTGAAAATCCGAAAAGCGATCCATGCACTTGGACATTCCAAGTATGTTGGAATGTCTTGAAATTGTACTCAGTCATAGTCAACGACGCCCTGAACAAGAATCAATTGAAAATATTTGCATATCTCTTAAGGAATATTTTTAATGAATTTTTGAAAATTAGGAAAGCGATCCATGCACTTAGGCAGTGACTTAACTTTTGATGTTTTTGGTTTGCTTTTAAAGCATTAAAGCTGCAGGAGTTCATCCATGTCGCCCAGTCGCTGGAAACAAACGTTTGGACACCATGGATCACACAGCAGGAAATAAGGTGAGACGGAGGAAACGATCCATTTGCCCTGATGCACTTAGTGACTTGACTTTTTTTTCAAAAAAGACCCCAAAAGTATCTTGGAATGTCTTGAAATTGTACACAGTCATAGTCAAGCATGCCCTGAACAAGAATCCGTTTAATATATTTGCATATCTCTTGAGGAATATTTTTAATGAATTTTTGAAAATCAGGAAAGCGATCCATGCACTTAGGCAGTGACTTAACTTTTGATGTTTTTGGGTTGTTTTTAAAGAATTAAAGCTGCAGGAGTTCATCCATGTCGTCCAGTCGCTGGAAACAAACGTTTGGACACCGTGGATCACACAGCAGGATATCAGGTGAGACGAAGGAAACGATCCATTTGTCCTGATGCACTTAGTGACTTGACTTTTTTTTCAAAAAAAACCCCAAAAGTAAATTGGAATGTCTTGAAATTGTACACAGTCATAGTCAAGCATGCCCTGAATAAGAATCCGTTGAATATATTTGCATATCTCTTGAAGAATATTTTTAATGAATTTTTGAAAATCCGGAAAGCGATCCATGCACTTGGACATTCCAAGTATGTTGGAATGTCTTGAAATTGTACTCAGTCATAGTCAACGACGCCCTGAACAAGAATCCGTTGAAAATATTTGCATATCGCTTAAGGAATATTTTTAATGAATTTTTGAAAATCAGGAAAGCGATCCATGCACTTAGGCAGTGACTTAACTTTTTCGTCAAAAAAGACCCCAAAAGTATCTTGGAATGTCTTGAAATTGTACACAGTCATAGTCAAGCATGCCCTGAACAAGAATCCGTTGAATATATTTGCATATCTCTTGAAGAATATTTTTAATGAATTTTTGAAAATCCGGAAAGCGATCCATGCACTTGGACATTCCAAGTATGTTGGAATGTCTTGAAATTGTACTCGGTCATAGTCAACGACGCCCTGAACAAGAATCCATTGAAAATATTTGCATATCTCTTAAGGAATATTTTTAATGAATTTTTGGAAATGAGGAAAGTCTGTGCACTTAGGCAGTGACTTAACTTTTTATTCAAAAAAGACCCCAAAAGTATCTTGGAATGTCTTGAAATTGTACACAGTCATAGTCAAGCATGCCCTGAACAAGAATCCGTTGAATATATTTGCATATCTCTTGAAGAATATTTTTAATGAATTTTTGAAAATCCGGAAAGCGATCCATGCACTTGGACATTCCAAGTATGTTGGAATGTCTTGAAATTGTACTCAGTCATAGTCAACGACGCCCTGAACAAGAATCCGTTGAAAATATTTGCATATCGCTTAAGGAATATTTTTAATGAATTTTTGAAAATCAGGAAAGCAATCCATGCACTTAGGCAGTGACTTAACTTTTTTGTCAAAAAAGACCCCAAAAGTATCTTGGAATGTCTTGAAATTGTACACAGTCATAGTCAAGCATGCCCTGAACAAGAAACCGTTGAATATATTTGCATATCTCTTGAAGAATATTTTTAATGAATTTTTGAAAATCCGAAAAGCGATCCATGCACTTGGACATTCCAAGTATGTTGGAATGTCTTGAAATTGTACTCAGTCATAGTCAACGACGCTCTGAACAAGAATCAATTGAAAATATTTGCATATCTCTTAAGGACTATTTTTAATGAATTTTTGAAAATGAGGAAAGTCTGTGCACTTAGGCAGTGACTTAACTTTTTATTCAAAAAAGACCCCAAAAGTATCTTGGAATGTCTTGAAATTGTACACAGTCATAGTCAAGCATGCCCTGAACAAGAATCCGTTGAATATATTTGCATATCTCTTGAAGAATATTTTTAATGAACTTTTGAAAATCAGGAAAGCGATCCATGGACTTGGACATTCAAAGTATGTTGGAATGTCTTGAAATTGTACTCGGTCATAGTCAACGACGCCCTGAACAAGAATCCGTTGAGAATATTTGCATATCGCTTAAGGAATATTTTTAATGAATTTTTGAAAATCAGGAAAGCGATCCATGCACTGAGGCAGTGACTTAACTTTTTCGTCAAAAAAGACCCCAAAAGTATCTTGGAATGTCTTGAAATTGTACACAGTCATAGTCAAGCATGCCCTGAACAAGAATCCGTTGAATATATTTGCATATCTCTTGAAGAATATTTTTAATGAATTTTTGAAAATCCGGAAAGCGATCCATGCACTTGGACATTCCAAGTATGTTGGAATGTCTTGAAATTGTACTCAGTCATAGTCAACGACGCCCTGAACAAGAATCCATTGAAAATATTTGCATATCTCTTAAGGAATATTTTTAATGAATTTTTGAAAATGATGAAAGTCTGTGCACTTAGGCAGTGACTTAACTTTTTATTCAAAAAAGACCCCAAAGGTATCTTGGAATGTCTTGAAATTGTACACAGTCATAGTCAAGCATGCCCTGAACAAGAATCCGTTGAATATATTTGCATATCTCTTGAAGAATATTTTTAATGAACTTTTGAAAATCAGGAAAGGGATCCATGCACTTGGACATTCCAAGTATGTTGGAATGTCTTGAAATTGTACTCAGTCATAGTCAACGACGCCCTGAACAAGAATCCGTTGAAAATATTTGCATATCGCTTAAGGAATATTTCTAATGAATTTTTGAAAATCAGGAAAGCGATCCATGCACTTAGGCAGTGACTTAACTTTTTTGTCAAAAAAGACCCCAAAAGTATCTTGGAATGTCTTGAAATTGTACACAGTCATAGTCAAGCATGCCCTGAACAAGAATCCGTTGAATATATTTGCATATCTCTTGAAGAATATTTTTAATGAATTTTTGAAAATCCGGAAAGCGATCCATGCACTTGGACATTCCAAGTATGTTGGAATGTCTTGAAATTGTACTCAGTCATAGTCAACGACGCCCTGAACAAGAATCCGTTGAAAATATTTGCATATCGCTTAAGGAATATTTTTAATGAATTTTTGAAAATCAGGAAAGCAATCCATGCACTTAGGCAGTGACTTAACTTTTTTGTCAAAAAAGACCCCAAAAGTATCTTGGAATGTCTTGAAATTGTACACAGTCATAGTCAAGCATGCCCTGAACAAGAAACCGTTGAATATATTTGCATATCTCTTGAAGAATATTTTTAATGAATTTTTGAAAATCCGAAAAGCGATCCATGCACTTGGACATTCCAAGTATGTTGGAATGTCTTGAAATTGTACTCAGTCATAGTCAACGACGCTCTGAACAAGAATCAATTGAAAATATTTGCATATCTCTTAAGGACTATTTTTAATGAATTTTTGAAAATGAGGAAAGTCTGTGCACTTAGGCAGTGACTTAACTTTTTATTCAAAAAAGACCCCAAAAGTATCTTGGAATGTCTTGAAATTGTACACAGTCATAGTCAAGCATGCCCTGAACAAGAATCCGTTGAATATATTTGCATATCTCTTGAAGAATATTTTTAATGAACTTTTGAAAATCAGGAAAGCGATCCATGGACTTGGACATTCAAAGTATGTTGGAATGTCTTGAAATTGTACTCGGTCATAGTCAACGACGCCCTGAACAAGAATCCGTTGAGAATATTTGCATATCTCTTAAGGAATATTTTTAATGAATTTTTGAAAATCAGGAAAGCGATCCATGCACTGAGGCAGTGACTTAACTTTTTCGTCAAAAAAGACCCCAAAAGTATCTTGGAATGTCTTGAAATTGTACACAGTCATAGTCAAGCATGCCCTGAACAAGAATCCGTTGAATATATTTGCATATCTCTTGAAGAATATTTTTAATGAATTTTTGAAAATCCGGAAAGCGATCCATGCACTTGGACATTCCAAGTATGTTGGAATGTCTTGAAATTGTACTCAGTCATAGTCAACGACGCCCTGAACAAGAATCCATTGAAAATATTTGCATATCTCTTAAGGAATATTTTTAATGAATTTTTGAAAATGATGAAAGTCTGTGCACTTAGGCAGTGACTTAACTTTTTATTCAAAAAAGACCCCAAAGGTATCTTGGAATGTCTTGAAATTGTACACAGTCATAGTCAAGCATGCCCTGAACAAGAATCCGTTGAATATATTTGCATATCTCTTGAAGAATATTTTTAATGAACTTTTGAAAATCAGGAAAGGGATCCATGCACTTGGACATTCCAAGTATGTTGGAATGTCTTGAAATTGTACTCAGTCATAGTCAACGACGCCCTGAACAAGAATCCGTTGAAAATATTTGCATATCGCTTAAGGAATATTTCTAATGAATTTTTGAAAATCAGGAAAGCGATCCATGCACTTAGGCAGTGACTTAACTTTTTTGTCAAAAAAGACCCCAAAAGTATCTTGGAATGTCTTGAAATTGTACACAGTCATAGTCAAGCATGCCCTGAACAAGAATCCGTTGAATATATTTGCATATCTCTTGAAGAATATTTTTAATGAACTTTTGAAAATCAGGAAAGCGATCCATGCACTTGGACATTCCAAGTATGTTGGAATGTCTTGAAATTGTACTCAGTCATAGTCAACGACGCCCTGAACAAGAATCCGTTGAAAATATTTGCGTATCGTTTAAGGAATATTTTTAAAGAATTTCTGAAAATCAGGAAAGCGATCCATGCACTTAGGCAGTGACTTAACTTTTTCGTCAAAAAAGACCCCAAAAGTATCTTGGAATGTCTTGAAATTGTACACAGTCATAGTCAAGAATGCCCTGAACAAGAATCCGTTGAATATATTTGCATATCTCTTGAAGAATATTTTTAATGAATTTTTGAAAATCCGGAAAGCGATCCATGCACTTGGACATTCCAAGTATGTTGGAATGTCTTGAAATTGTACTCGGTCATAGTCAACGACGCCCTGAACAAGAATCCATTGAAAATATTTGCATATCTCTTAAGGAATATTTTTAATGAATTTTTGAAAATGATGAAAGTCTGTGCACTTAGGCAGTGACTTAACTTTTTATTCAAAAAAGACCCCAAAGGTATCTTGGAATGTCTTGAAATTGTACACAGTCATAGTCAAGCATGCCCTGAACAAGAATCCGTTGAATATATTTGCATATCTCTTGAAGAATATTTTTAATGAACTTTTGAAAATCAGGAAAGCGATCCATGCACTTGGACATTCCAAGTATGTTGGAATGTCTTGAAATTGTACTCAGTCATAGTCAACGACGCCCTGAACAAGAATCCGTTGAAAATATTTGCATATCGCTTAAGGAATATTTTTAATGAATTTTTGAAAATCAGGAAAGCGATCCATGCACTTAGGCAGTGACTTAACTTTTTTGTCAAAAAAGACCCCAAAAGTATCTTGGAATGTCTTGAAATTGTACACAGTCATAGTCAAGCATGCCCTGAACAAGAATCCGTTGAATATATTTGCATATCTCTTGAAGAATATTTTTAATGAATTTTTGAAAATCCGAAAAGCGATCCATGCACTTGGACATTCCAAGTATGTTGGAATGTCTTGAAATTGTACTCAGTCATAGTCAACGACGCCCTGAACAAGAATCAATTGAAAATATTTGCATATCTCTTAAGGAATATTTTTAATGAATTTTTGAAAATGAGGAAAGTCTGTGCACTTAGGCAGTGACTTAACTTTTTATTCAAAAAAGACCCCAAAAGTATCTTGGAATGTCTTGAAATTGTACACAGTCATAGTCAAGCATGCCCTGAACAAGAATCCGTTGAATATATTTGCATATCTCTTGAAGAATATTTTTAATGAACTTTTGAAAATCAGGAAAGCGATCCATGCACTTGGACATTCCAAGTATGTTGGAATGTCTTGAAATTGTACTCAGTCATAGTCAACGACGCCCTGAACAAGAATCCGTTGAAAATATTTGCATATCGCTTAAGGAATATTTTTAATGAATTTTTGAAAATCAGGAAAGCGATCCATGCACTTAGGCAGTGACTTGACTTTTTATTCAAAAAAGACCCCAAAAGTATCTTGGAATGTCTTGAAATTGTACACAGTCATAGTCAAGCATGCCCTGAACAAGAATCCGTTGAATATATTTGCATATCTCTTGAAGAATATTTTTAATGAATTTTTGAAAATCCGAAAAGCGATCCATGCACTTGGACATTCCAAGTATGTTGGAATGTCTTGAAATTGTACTCAGTCATAGTCAACGACGCCCTGAACAAGAATCAATTGAAAATATTTGCATATCTCTTAAGGAATATTTTGAATGAATTTTTGAAAATGAGGAAAGTCTGTGCACTTAGGCAGTGACTTAACTTTTTATTCAAAAAAGACCCCAAAAGTATCTTGGAATGTCTTGAAATTGTACACAGTCATAGTCAAGCATGCCCTGAACAAGAATCCGTTGAATATATTTGCATATCTCTTGAAGAATATTTTTAATGAACTTTTGAAAATCAGGAAAGCGATCCATGCACTTGGACATTCCAAGTATGTTGGAATGTTTTGAAATTGTACTCAGTCATAGTCAACGACGCCCTGAACAAGAATCCGTTGAAAATATTTGCATATCGCTTAAGGAATATTTTTAATGAATTTTTGAAAATCAGGAAAGCGATCCATGCACTTAGGCAGTGACTTAACTTTTTCGTCAAAAAAGAGCCCAAAAGTATCTTGGAATGTCTTGAAATTGTACACAGTCATAGTCAAGCATGCCCTGAACAAGAATCCGTTGAATATATTTGCATATCTCTTGAAGAATATTTTTAATGAATTTTTGAAAATCCGAAAAGCGATCCATGCACTTGGACATTCCAAGTATGTTGGAATGTCTTGAAATTGTACTCAGTCATAGTCAACGACGCCCTGAACAAGAATCAATTGAAAATATTTGCATATCTCTTAAGGAATATTTTTAATGAATTTTTGAAAATTAGGAAAGCGATCCATGCACTTAGGCAGTGACTTAACTTTTGATGTTTTTGGTTTGTTTTCAAAGCATTAAAGCTGCAGGAGTTCATCCATGTCGCCCAGTCGCTGGAAACAAACGTTTGGACACCGTGGATCACACAGCAGGATATCAGGTGAGACGAAGGAAACGATCCATTTGCCCTGATGCACTTAGTGACTTGACTTTTTTTTCAAAAAAAACCCCAAAAGTAAATTGGAATGTCTTGAAATTGTACACAGTCATAGTCAAGCATGCCCTGAATAAGAATCCGTTGAATATATTTGCATATCTCTTGAAGAATATTTTTAATGAATTTTTGAAAATCCGGAAAGCGATCCATGCACTTGGACATTCCAAGTATGTTGGAATGTCTTGAAATTGTACTCAGTCATAGTCAACGACGCCCTGAACAAGAATCCGTTGAAAATATTTGCATATCGCTTAAGGAATATTTTTAATGAATTTTTGAAAATCAGGAAAGCGATCCATGCACTTAGGCAGTGACTTAACTTTTTCGTCAAAAAAGACCCCAAAAGTATCTTGGAATGTCTTGAAATTGTACACAGTCATAGTCAAGCATGCCCTGAACAAGAATCCGTTGAATATATTTGCATATCTCTTGAGGAATATTTTTAATGAATTTTTGAAAATCAGGAAAGCGATCCATGCACTAAGGCAGTGACTTAACTTTTGATGTTTTTGGGTTGTTTTTAAAGAATTAAAGCTGCAGGAGTTCATCCATGTCGTCCAGTCGCTGGAAACAAACGTTTGGACACCGTGGATCACACAGCAGGATATCAGGTGAGACGAAGGAAACGATCCATTTGCCCTGATGCACTTAGTGACTTGACTTTTTTTTCAAAAAAAACCCCAAAAGTAAATTGGAATGTCTTGAAATTGTACACAGTCATAGTCAAGCATGCCCTGAACAAGAATCCGTTGAATATATTTGCATATCTCTTGAAGAATATTTTTAATGAATTTATGAAAATCCGAAAAGCGATCCATGCACTTGGACATTCCAAGTATGTTGGAATGTCTTGAAATTGTACTCAGTCATAGTCAACGACGCCCTGAACAAGAATCAATTGAAAATATTTGCATATCTCTTAAGGAATATTTTTAATGAATTTTTGAAAATGAGGAAAGTCTGTGCACTTAGGCAGTGACTTAACTTTTTATTCAAAAAAGACCCCAAAAGTATCTTGGAATGTCTTGAAATTGTACACAGTCATAGTTAAGCATGCCCTGAACAAGAATCCGTTGAATATATTTGCATATCTCTTGAAGAATATTTTTAATGAACTTTTGAAAATCAGGAAAGCGATCCATGCACTTGGACATTCCAAGTATGTTGGAATGTCTTGAAATTGTACTCAGTCATAGTCAACGACGCCCTGAACAAGAATCCGTTGAAAATATTTGCATATCGCTTAAGGAATATTTTTAATGAATTTTTGAAAATCAGGAAAGCGATCCATGCACTTAGGCAGTGACTTAACTTTTTCGTCAAAAAAGACCCCAAAAGTATCTTGGAATGTCTTGAAATTGTACACAGTCATAGTCAAGCATGCCCTGAACAAGAATCCGTTGAATATATTTGCATATCTCTTGAAGAATATTTTTAATGAATTTTTGAAAATCCGAAAAGCGATCCATGCACTTGGACATTCCAAGTATGTTGGAATGTCTTGAAATTGTACTCAGTCATAGTCAACGACGCCCTGAACAAGAATTTGTTGAAAATATTTGCATATCGCTTAAGGAATATTTTTAATGAATTTTTGAAAATCAGGAGAGCGATCCATGCACTTAGGCAGTGACTTAACTTTTTTGTCAAAAAAGACCCCAAAAGTATCTTGGAATGTCTTGAAATTGTACACAGTCATAGTCAAGCATGCCCTGAACAAGAATCCGTTGAATATATTTGCATATCTCTTGAAGAATATTTTAAATGAATTTTTGAAAATCCGAAAAGCGATCCATGCACTTGGACATTCCAAGTATGTTGGAATGTCTTGAAATTGTACTCAGTCATAGTCAACGACGCCCTGAACAAGAATCCGTTGAAAATATTTGCATATCGCTTAAGGAATATTTTTAATGAATTTTTGAAAATCAGGAAAGCGATCCATGCACTTAGGCAGTGACTTAACTTTTTTGTCAAAAAAGACCCCAAAAGTATCTTGGAATGTCTTGAAATTGTACACAGTCATAGTCAAGCGTGCCCTGAACAAGAATCCGTTGAATATATTTGCATATCTCTTGAAGAATATTTTTAATGAATTTTTGAAAATCCGAAAAGCGATCCATGCACTTGGACATTCCAAGTATGTTGGAATGTCTTGAAATTGTACTCAGTCATAGTCAACGACGCCCTGAACAAGAATCAATTGAAAATATTTGCATATCTCTTAAGGAATATTTTTAATGAATTTTTGAAAATGATGAAAGTCTGTGCACTTAGGCAGTGACTTAACTTTTTATTCAAAAAAGACCCCAAAAGTATCTTGGAATGTCTTGAAATTGTACACAGTCATAGTCAAGCATGCCCTGAACAAGAATCCGTTGAATATATTTGCATATCTCTTGAAGAATATTTTTAATGAACTTTTGAAAATCAGGATAGCGATCCATGCACTTGGACATTCCAAGTATGTTGGAATGTCTTGAAATTGTACTCAGTCATAGTCAACGACGCCCTGAACAAGAATCCGTTGAAAATATTTGCATATCGTTTAAGGAATATTTTTAAAGAATTTCTGAAAATCAGGAAAGCGATCCATGCACTTAGGCAGTGACTTAACTTTTTCGTCAAAAAAGACCCCAAAAGTATCTTGGAATGTCTTGAAATTGTACACAGTCATAGTCAAGCATGCCCTGAACAAGAATCCGTTGAATATATTTGCATATCTCTTGAAGAATATTTTTAATGAATTTTTGAAAATCAGGATAGCGATCCATGCACTTGGACATTCCAAGTATGTTGGAATGTCTTGAAATTGTACTCAGTCATAGTCAACGACGCCCTGAACAAGAATTTGTTGAAAATATTTGCATATCGCTTAAGGAATATTTTTAATGAATTTTTGAAAATCAGGAGAGCGATCCATGCACTTAGGCAGTGACTTAACTTTTTTGTCAAAAAAGACCCCAAAAGTATCTTGGAATGTCTTGAAATTGTACACAGTCATAGTCAAGCATGCCCTGAACAAGAATCCGTTGAATATATTTGCATATCTCTTGAAGAATATTTTAAATGAATTTTTGAAAATCCGAAAAGCGATCCATGCACTTGGACATTCCAAGTATGTTGGAATGTCTTGAAATTGTACTCAGTCATAGTCAACGACGCCCTGAACAAGAATCCGTTGAAAATATTTGCATATCGCTTAAGGAATATTTTTAATGAATTTTTGAAAATCAGGAAAGCGATCCATGCACTTAGGCAGTGACTTAACTTTTTTGTCAAAAAAGACCCCAAAAGTATCTTGGAATGTCTTGAAATTGTACACAGTCATAGTCAAGCGTGCCCTGAACAAGAATCCGTTGAATATATTTGCATATCTCTTGAAGAATATTTTTAATGAATTTTTGAAAATCCGAAAAGCGATCCATGCACTTGGACATTCCAAGTATGTTGGAATGTCTTGAAATTGTACTCAGTCATAGTCAACGACGCCCTGAACAAGAATCAATTGAAAATATTTGCATATCTCTTAAGGAATATTTTTAATGAATTTTTGAAAATGATGAAAGTCTGTGCACTTAGGCAGTGACTTAACTTTTTATTCAAAAAAGACCCCAAAAGTATCTTGGAATGTCTTGAAATTGTACACAGTCATAGTCAAGCATGCCCTGAACAAGAATCCGTTGAATATATTTGCATATCTCTTGAAGAATATTTTTAATGAACTTTTGAAAATCAGGATAGCGATCCATGCACTTGGACATTCCAAGTATGTTGGAATGTCTTGAAATTGTACTCAGTCATAGTCAACGACGCCCTGAACAAGAATCCGTTGAAAATATTTGCATATCGTTTAAGGAATATTTTTAAAGAATTTCTGAAAATCAGGAAAGCGATCCATGCACTTAGGCAGTGACTTAACTTTTTCGTCAAAAAAGACCCCAAAAGTATCTTGGAATGTCTTGAAATTGTACACAGTCATAGTCAAGCATGCCCTGAACAAGAATCCGTTGAATATATTTGCATATCTCTTGAAGAATATTTTTAATGAATTTTTGAAAATCCGGAAAGCGATCCATGCACTTGGACATTCCAAGTATGTTGGAATGTCTTGAAATTGTACTCAGTCATAGTCAACAACGCCCTGAACAAGAATCCATTGAAAATATTTGCATATCTCTTAAGGAATATTTTTAATGAATTTTTGAAAATGAGGAAAGTCTGTGCACTTAGGCAGTGACTTAACTTTTTATTCAAAAAAGACCCCAAAAGTATCTTGGAATGTCTTGAAATTGTACACAGTCATAGTCAAGCATGCCCTGAACAAGAATCCGTTGAATATATTTGCATATCTCTTGAAGAATATTTTTAATGAATTTTTGAAAATCCGAAAAGCGATCCATGCACTTGGACATTCCAAGTATGTTGGAATGTCTTGAAATTGTACTCAGTCATAGTCAACGACGCCCTGAACAAGAATCCGTTGAAAATATTTGCATATCGCTTAAGGAATATTTTTAATGAATTTTTGAAAATCAGGAAAGCGATCCATGCACTTAGGCAGTGACTTAACTTTTTTGTCAAAAAAGACCCCAAAAGTATCTTGGAATGTCTTGAAATTGTACACAGTCATAGTCAAGCATGCCCTGAACAAGAATCCGTTGAATATATTTGCATATCTCTTGAAGAATATTTTAAATGAATTTTTGAAAATCCGAAAAGCGATCCATGCACTTGGACATTCCAAGTATGTTGGAATGTCTTGAAATTGTACTCAGTCATAGTCAACGACGCCCTGAACAAGAATCAATTGAAAATATTTGCATATCGCTGAAGCAATATTTTTAATGAATTTTTGAAAATCAGGAAAGCGATCCATGCACTTAGGCAGTGACTTAACTTTTTTGTCAAAAAAGACCCCAAAAGTATCTTGGAATGTCTTGAAATTGTACACAGTCATAGTCAAGCGTGCCCTGAACAAGAATCCGTTGAATATATTTGCATATCTCTTGAAGAATATTTTTAATGAATTTTTGAAAATCCGAAAAGCGATCCATGCACTTGGACATTCCAAGTATGTTGGAATGTCTTGAAATTGTACTCAGTCATAGTCAACGACGCCCTGAACAAGAATCAATTGAAAATATTTGCATATCTCTTAAGGAATATTTTTAATGAATTTTTGAAAATGATGAAAGTCTGTGCACTTAGGCAGTGACTTAACTTTTTATTCAAAAAAGACCCCAAAAGTATCTTGGAATGTCTTGAAATTGTACACAGTCATAGTCAAGCATGCCCTGAACAAGAATCCGTTGAATATATTTGCATATCTCTTGAAGAATATTTTTAATGAACTTTTGAAAATCAGGATAGCGATCCATGCACTTGGACATTCCAAGTATGTTGGAATGTCTTGAAATTGTACTCAGTCATAGTCAACGACGCCCTGAACAAGAATCCGTTGAAAATATTTGCATATCGTTTAAGGAATATTTTTAAAGAATTTCTGAAAATCAGGAAAGCGATCCATGCACTTAGGGAGTGACTTAACTTTTTCGTCAAAAAAGACCCCAAAAGTATCTTGGAATGTCTTGAAATTGTACACAGTCATAGTCAAGCATGCCCTGAACAAGAATCCGTTGAATATATTTGCATATCTCTTGAAGAATATTTTTAATGAACTTTTGAAAATCAGGAAAGCGATCCATGCACTTGGACATTCCAAGTATGTTGGAATGTCTTGAAATTGTACTCAGTCATAGTCAACGACGCCCTGAACAAGAATCCGTTGAAAATATTTGCATATCGCTTAAGGAATATTTTTAATGAATTTTTGAAAATCAGGAAAGCGATCCATGCACTTAGGCGGTGACTTAACTTTTTTGTCAAAAAAGACCCCAAAAGTATCTTGGAATGTCTTGAAATTGTACACAGTCATAGTCAAGCATGCCCTGAACAAGAATCCGTTGAATATATTTGCATATCTCTTGAAGAATATTTTTAATGAATTTTTGAAAATCCGAAAAGCGATCCATGCACTTGGACATTCCAAGTATGTTGGAATGTCTTGAAATTGTACTCAGTCATAGTCAACGACGCCCTGAACAAGAATCAATTGAAAATATTTGCATATCTCTTAAGGAATATTTTTAATGAATTTTTGAAAATGAGGAAAGTCTGTGCACTTAGGCAGTGACTTAACTTTTTATTCAAAAAAGACCCCAAAAGTATCTTGGAATGTCTTGAAATTGTACACAGTCATAGTCAAGCATGCCCTGAACAAGAATCCGTTGAATATATTTGCATATCTCTTGAAGAATATTTTTAATGAACTTTTGAATATCAGGAAAGCGATCCATGCACTTGGACATTCCAAGTATGTTGGAATGTCTTGAAATTGTACTCAGTCATAGTCAACGACGCCCTGAACAAGAATCCGTTGCAAATATTTGCATATCGTTTAAGGAATATTTTTAAAGAATTTCTGAAAATCAGGAAAGCGATCCATGCACTTAGGCAGTGACTTAACTTTTTCGTCAAAAAAGACCCCAAAAGTATCTTGGAATGTCTTGAAATTGTACACAGTCATAGTCAAGCATGCCCTGAACAAGAATCCGTTGAATATATTTGCATATCTCTTGAAGAATATTTTTAATGAATTTTTGAAAATCCGGAAAGCGATCCATGCACTTGGACATTCCAAGTATGTTGGAATGTCTTGAAATTGTACTCGGTCATAGTCAACGACGCCCTGAACAAGAATCCATTGAAAATATTTGCATATCGCTTAAGGAATATTTTTAATGAATTTTTGAAAATGATGAAAGTCTGTGCACTCAGGCAGTGACTTAACTTTTTATTCAAAAAAGACCCCAAAGGTATCTTGGAATGTCTTGAAATTGTACACAGTCATAGTCAAGCATGCCCTGAACAAGAATCCGTTGAATATATTTGCATATCTCTTGAAGAATATTTTTAATGAACTTTTGAAAATCAGGAAAGCGATCCATGCACTTGGAAATTCCAAGTATGTTGGAATGTCTTGAAATTGTACTCAGTCATAGTCAACGACGCCCTGAACAAGAATCCGTTGAAAATATTTGCATATCGTTTAAGGAATATTTTTAAAGAATTTCTGAAAATCAGGAAAGCGATCCATGCACTTAGGCAGTGACTTAACTTTTTCGTCAAAAAAGACCCCAAAAGTATCTTGGAATGTCTTGAAATTGTACACAGTCATAGTCAAGCATGCCCTGAACAAGAATCCGTTGAATATATTTGCATATCTCTTGAAGAATATTTTTAATGAATTTTTGAAAATCCGAAAAGCGATCCATGCACTTGGACATTCCAAGTATGTTGGAATGTCTTGAAATTGTACTCGGTCATAGTCAACGACGCCCTGAACAAGAATCCATTGAAAATATTTGCATATCTCTTAAGGAATATTTTTAATGAATTTTTGAAAATGATGAAAGTCTGTGCACTTAGGCAGTGACTTAACTTTTTATCCAAAAAAGACCCCAAAGGTATCTTGGAATGTCTTGAAATTGTACACAGTCATAGTCAAGCATGCCCTGAACAAGAATCCGTTGAATATATTTGCATATCTCTTGAAGAATATTTTTAATGAACTTTTGAAAATCAGGAAAGCGATCCATGCACTTGGACATTCCAAGTATGTTGGAATGTCTTGAAATTGTACTCAGTCATAGTCAACGACGCCCTGAACAAGAATCCCTTGAAAATATTTGCATATCGCTTAAGGAATATTTTTAATGAATTTTTGAAAATCAGGAAAGCGATCCATGCACTTAGGCAGTGACTTAACTTTTTTGTCAAAAAAGACCCCAAAAGTATCTTGGAATGTCTTGAAATTGTACACAGTCATAGTCAAGCATGCCCTGAACAAGAATCCGTTGAATATATTTGCATATCTCTTGAAGAATATTTTTAATGAATTTTTGAAAATCCGAAAAGCGATCCATGCACTTGGACATTCCAAGTATGTTGGAATGTCTTTAAATTGTACTCAGTCATAGTCAACGACGCCCTGAACAAGAATCAATTGAAAATATTTGCATATCTCTTAAGGAATATTTTTAATGAATTTTTGAAAATGAGGAAAGTCTGTGCACTTAGGCAGTGACTTAACTTTTTATTCAAAAAAGACCCCAAAAGTATCTTGGAATGTCTTGAAATTGTACACAGTCATAGTCAAGCATGCCCTGAACAAGAATCCGTTGAATATATTTGCATATCTCTTGAAGAATATTTTTAATGAACTTTTGAAAATCAGGAAAGCGATCCATGCACTTGGACATTCCAAGTATGTTGGAATGTCTTGAAATTGTACTCAGTCATAGTCAACGACGCCCTGAACAAGAATCCGTTGAAAATATTTGCATATCGTTTAAGGAATATTTTTAAAGAATTTCTGAAAATCAGGAAAGCGATCCATGCACTTAGGCAGTGACTTAACTTTTTCGTCAAAAAAGACCCCAAAAGTATCTTGGAATGTCTTGAAATTGCACACAGTCATAGTCAAGCATGCCCTGAACAAGAATCCGTTGAATATATTTGCATATCTCTTGAAGAATATTTTTAATGAATTTTTGAAAATCCGGAAAGCGATCCATGCACTTGGACATTCCAAGTATGTTGGAATGTCTTGAAATTGTACTCAGTCATAGTCAACAACGCCCTGAACAAGAATCCATTGAAAATATTTGCATATCTCTTAAGGAATATTTTTAATGAATTTTTGAAAATGAGGAAAGTCTGTGCACTTAGGCAGTGACTTAACTTTTTATTCAAAAAAGACCCCAAAAGTATCTTGGAATGTCTTGAAATTGTACACAGTCATAGTCAAGCATGCCCTGAACAAGAATCCGTTGAATATATTTGCATATCTCTTGAAGAATATTTTTAATGAATTTTTGAAAATCCGAAAAGCGATCAATGCACTTGGACATTCCAAGTATGTTGGAATGTCTTGAAATTGTACTCAGTCATAGTCAACGACGCCCTGAACAAGAATCAATTGAAAATATTTGCATATCTCTTAAGGAATATTTTTAATGAATTTTTGAAAATGAGGAAAGTCTGTGCACTTAGGCAGTGACTTAACTTTTTATTCAAAAAAGACCCCAAAAGTATCTTGGAATGTCTTGAAATTGTACACAGTCATAGTCAAGCATGCCCTGAACAAGAATCCGTTGAATATATTTGCATATCTCTTGAAGAATATTTTTAATGAACTTTTGAAAATCAGGAAAGCGATCCATGCACTTGGACATTCCAAGTATGTTGGAATGTCTTGAAATTGTACTCAGTCATAGTCAACGACGCCCTGAACAAGAATCCGTTGAAAATATTTGCATATCGTTTAAGGAATATTTTTAAAGAATTTCTGAAAATCAGGAAAGCGATCCATGCACTTAGGCAGTGACTTAACTTTTTCGTCAAAAAAGACCCCAAAAGTATCTTGGAATGTCTTGAAATTGTACACAGTCATAGTCAAGCATGCCCTGAACAAGAATCCGTTGAATATATTTGCATATCTCTTGAAGAATATTTTTAATGAATTTTTGAAAATCAGGAAAGCGATCCATGCACTTGGACATTCCAAGTATGTTGGAATGTTTTGAAATTGTACTCAGTCATAGTCAACGACGCCCTGAACAAGAATCCGTTGAAAATATTTGCATATCGCTTAAGGAATATTTTTAATGAATTTTTGAAAATCAGAAAAGCGATCCATGCACTTAGGCAGTGACTTAACTTTTTTGTCAAAAAAGACCCCAAAAGTATCTTGGAATGTCTTGAAATTGTACACAGTCATAGTCAAGCATGCCCTGAACAAGAATCCGTTGAATATATTTGCATATCTCTTGAAGAATATTTTTAATGAATTTTTGAAAATCCGAAAAGCGATCCATGCACTTGGACATTCCAAGTATGTTGGAATGTCTTGAAATTGTACTCGGTCATAGTCAACGACGCCCTGAACAAGAATCAATTGAAAATATTTGCATATCTCTTAAGGAATATTTTTAATGAATTTTTGAAAATGAGGAAAGTCTGTGCACTTAGGCAGTGACTTAACTTTTTATTCAAAAAAGACCCCAAAAGTATCCTGGAATGTCTTGAAATTGTACACAGTCATAGTCAAGCATGCCCTGAACAAGAATCCGTTGAATATATTTGCATATCTCTTGAAGAATATTTTTAATGAACTTTTGAAAATCAGGAAAGCGATCCATGCACTTGGAAATTCCAAGTATGTTGGAATGTCTTGAAATTGTACTCAGTCATAGTCAACGACGCCCTGAACAAGAATCCGTTGAAAATATTTGCATATCGTTTAAGAAATATTTTTAAAGAATTTCTGAAAATCAGGAAAGCGATCCATGCACTTAGGCAGTGACTTAACTTTTTCGTCAAAAAAGACCGCAAAAGTATCTTGGAATGTCTTGAAATTGTACACAGTCATAGTCAAGCATGCCCTGAACAAGAATCCGTTGAATATATTTGCATATCTCTTGAAGAATATTTTTAATGAATTTTTGAAAATCCGAAAAGCGATCCATGCACTTGGACATTCCAAGTATGTTGGAATGTCTTGAAATTGTACTCGGTCATAGTCAACGACGCCCTGAACAAGAATCCATTGAAAATATTTGCATATCTCTTAAGGAATATTTTTAATGAATTTTTGAAAATGAGGAAAGTCTGTGCACTTAGGCAGTGACTTAACTTTTTATTCAAAAAAGACCCCAAAAGTATCTTGGAATGTCTTGAAATTGTACACAGTCATAGTCAAGCATGCCCTGAACAAGAATCCGTTGAATATATTTGCATATCTCTTGAAGAATATTTTTAATGAACTTTTGAAAATCAGGAAAGCGATCCATGCACTTGGACATTCCAAGTATGTTGGAATGTCTTGAAATTGTACTCAGTCATAGTCAACGACGCCCTGAACAAGAATCCGTTGAAAATATTTGCATATCGTTTAAGGAATATTTTTAAAGAATTTCTGAAAATCAGGAAAGCGATCCATGCACTTAGGCAGTGACTTAACTTTTTCGTCAAAAAAGACCCCAAAAGTATCTTGGAATGTCTTGAAATTGTACACAGTCATAGTCAAGCATGCCCTGAACAAGAATCCGTTGAATATATTTGCATATCTCCTGAAGAATATTTTTAATGAATTTTTGAAAATCCGAAAAGCGATCCATGCACTTGGACATTCCAAGTATGTTGGAATGTCTTGAAATTGTACTCGGTCATAGTCAACGACGCCCTGAACAAGAATCCATTGAAAATATTTGCATATCTCTTAAGGAATATTTTTAATGAATTTTTGAAAATGATGAAAGTCTGTGCACTTAGGCAGTGACTTAACTTTTTATCCAAAAAAGACCCCAAAGGTATCTTGGAATGTCTTGAAATTGTACACAGTCATAGTCAAGCATGCCCTGAACAAGAATCCGTTGAATATATTTGCATATCTCTTGAAGAATATTTTTAATGAACTTTTGAAAATCAGGAAAGCGATCCATGCACTTGGACATTCCAAGTATGTTGGAATGTCTTGAAATTGTACTCAGTCATAGTCAACGACGCCCTGAACAAGAATCCCTTGAAAATATTTGCATATCGCTTAAGGAATATTTTTAATGAATTTTTGAAAATCAGGAAAGCGATCCATGCACTTAGGCAGTGACTTAACTTTTTTGTCAAAAAAGACCCCAAAAGTATCTTGGAATGTCTTGAAATTGTACACAGTCATAGTCAAGCATGCCCTGAACAAGAATCCGTTGAATATATTTGCATATCTCTTGAAGAATATTTTTAATGAATTTTTGAAAATCCGAAAAGCGATCCATGCACTTGGACATTCCAAGTATGTTGGAATGTCTTGAAATTGTACTCAGTCATAGTCAACGACGCCCTGAACAAGAATCCGTTGAAAATATTTGCATATCGTTTAAGGAATATTTTTAAAGAATTTCTGAAAATCAGGAAAGCGATCCATGCACTTAGGCAGTGACTTAACTTTTTCGTCAAAAAAGACCCCAAAAGTATCTTGGAATGTCTTGAAATTGTACACAGTCATAGTCAAGCATGCCCTGAACAAGAATCCGTTGAATATATTTGCATATCTCTTGAAGAATATTTTTAATGAATTTTTGAAAATCAGGAAAGCGATCCATGCACTTGGACATTCCAAGTATGTTGGAATGTCTTGAAATTGTACTCAGTCATAGTCAACGACGCCCTGAACAAGAATCCGTTGAAAATATTTGCATATCGTTTAAGGAATATTTTTAAAGAATTTCTGAAAATCAGGAAAGCGATCCATGCACTTAGGCAGTGACTTAACTTTTTCGTCAAAAAAGACCCCAAAAGTATCTTGGAATGTCTTGAAATTGTACACAGTCATAGTCAAGCATGCCCTGAACAAGAATCCGTTGAATATATTTGCATATCTCTTAAGGAATATTTTTAATGAATTTTTGAAAATTAGGAAAGCGATCCATGCACTTAGGCAGTGACTTAACTTTTGATGTTTTTGGTTTGTTTTTAAAGCATTAAAGCTGCAGGAGTTCATCCATGTCGCCCAGTCGCTGAAAACAAACGTTTGGACACCGTGGATCACACAGCAGGATATCAGGTGAGACGAAGGAAACGATCCATTTGCCCTGATGCACTTAGTGACTTGACTTTTTTTTCAAAAAAAACCCCAAAAGTAAATTGGAATGTCTTGAAATTGTACACAGTCATAGTCAAGCATGCCCTGAATAAGAATCCGTTGAATATATTTGCATATCTCTTGAAGAATATTTTTAATGAATTTTTGAAAATCCGGAAAGCGATCCATGCACTTGGACATTCCAAGTATGTTGGAATGTCTTGAAATTGTACTCAGTCATAGTCAACGACGCCCTGAACAAGAATCCGTTGAAAATATTTGCATATCGCTTAAGGAATATTTTTAATGAATTTTTGAAAATCAGGAAAGCGATCCATGCACTTAGGCAGTGACTTAACTTTTTCGTCAAAAAAGACCCCAAAAGTATCTTGGAATGTCTTGAAATTGTACACAGTCATAGTCAAGCATGCCCTGAACAAGAATCCGTTGAATATATTTGCATATCTCTTGAAGAATATCTTTAATTAATTTTTGAAAATCCGAAAAGCGATCCATGCACTTGGACATTCCAAGTATGTTGGAATGTCTTGAAATTGTACTCAGTCATAGTCAACGACGCCCTGAACAAGAATCAATTGAAAATATTTGCATATCTCTTAAGGAATATTTTTAATGAATTTTTGAAAATGAGGAAAGTCTGTGCACTTAGGCAGTGACTTAACTTTTTATTCAAAAAAGACCCCAAAAGTATCTTGGAATGTCTTGAAATTGTACACAGTCATAGTCAAGCATGCCCTGAACAAGAATCCGTTGAATATATTTGCATATCTCTTGAAGAATATTTTTAATGAACTTTTGAAAATCAGGAAAGCGATCCATGCACTTGGACATTCCAAGTATGTTGGAATGTCTTGAAATTGTACTCAGTCATAGTCAACGACGCCCTGAACAAGAATCCGTTGAAAATATTTGCATATCGCTTAAGGAATATTTTTAATGAATTTTTGAAAATCAGGAAAGCGATCCATGCACTTAGGCAGTGACTTAACTTTTTTGTCAAAAAAGACCCCAAAAGTATCTTGGAATGTCTTGAAATTGTACACAGTCATAGTCAAGCATGCCCTGAACAAGAATCCGTTGAATATATTTGCATATCTCTTGAAGAATATTTTTAATGAATTTTTGAAAATCCGAAAAGCAATCCATGCACTTGGACATTCCAAGTATGTTGGAATGTCTTGAAATTGTACTCAGTCATAGTCAACGACGCCCTGAACAAGAATCAATTGAAAATATTTGCATATCTCTTAAGGAATATTTTTAATGAATTTTTGAAAATGAGTAAAGTCTGTGCACTGAGGCAGTGACTTAACTTTTTATTCAAAAAAGACCCCAAAAGTATCTTGGAATGTCTTGAAATTGTACACAGTCATAGTCAAGCATGCCCTGAACAAGAATCCGTTGAATATATTTGCATATCTCTTGAAGAATATTTTTAATGAACTTTTGAAAATCAGGAAAGCGATCCATGCACTTGGACATTCCAAGTATGTTGGAATGTCTTGAAATTGTACTCAGTCATAGTCAACGACGCCCTGAACAAGAATCCGTTGAAAATATTTGCATATCGCTTAAGGAATATTTTTAATGAATTTTTGAAAATCAGGAAAGCGATCCATGCACTTAGGCAGTGACTTAACTTTTTTGTCAAAAAAGACCCCAAAAGTATCTTGGAATGTCTTGAAATTGTACACAGTCATAGTCAAGCATGCCCTGAACAAGAATCCGTTGAATATATTTGCATATCTCTTGAAGAATATTTTTAATGAATTTTTGAAAATCCGAAAAGCGATCCATGCACTTGGACATTCCAAGTATGTTGGAATGTCTTGAAATTGTACTCAGTCATAGTCAACGACGCCCTGAACAAGAATCAATTGAAAATATTTGCATATCTCTTAAGGAATATTTTTAATGAATTTTTGAAAATGATGAAAGTCTGTGCACTTAGGCAGTGACTTAACTTTTTATTCAAAAAAGACCCCAAAAGTATCTTGGAATGTCTTGAAATTGTACACAGTCATAGTCAAGCATGCCCTGAACAAGAATCCGTTGAATATATTTGCATATCTCTTGAAGAATATTTTTAATGAACTTTTGAAAATCAGGAAAGCGATCCATGCACTTGGACATTCCAAGTATGTTGGAATGTCTTGAAATTGTACTCAGTCATAGTCAACGACGCCCTGAACAAGAATCCGTTGAAAATATTTGCATATCGCTTAAGGAATATTTTTAATGAATTTTTGAAAATCAGGAAAGCGATCCATGCACTTAGGCAGTGACTTAACTTTTTCGTCAAAAAAGACCCCAAAAGTATCTTGGAATGTCTTGAAATTGTACTCAGTCATAGTCAACGACGCCTTGAACAAGAATCAATTGAAAATATTTGCATATCTCTTAAGGAATATTTTTAATGAATTTTTGAAAATGATGAAAGTCTGTGCACTTAGGCAGTGACTTAACTTTTTATTCAAAAAAGACCCCAAAAGTATCTTGGAATGTCTTGAAATTGTACACAGTCATAGTCAAGCATGCCCTGAACAAGAATCCGTTGAATATATTTGCATATCTCTTGAAGAATATTTTTAATGAACTTTTGAAAATCGGGAAAGCGATCCATGCACTTGGACATTCCAAGTATGTTGGAATGTCTTGAAATTGTACTCAGTCATAGTCAACGACGCCCTGAACAAGAATCCGTTGAAAATATTTGCATATCGCTTAAGGAATATTTTAAATGAATTTTTGAAAATCAGGAAAGCGATCCATGCACTTAGGCAGTGACTTAACTTTTTCGTCAAAAAAGACCCCAAAAGTATCTTGGAATGTCTTGAAATTGTACACAGTCATAGTCAAGCATGCCCTGAACAAGAATCCGTTGAATATATTTGCATATCTCTTGAAGAATATTTTTAATGAATTTTTGAAAATCCGAAAAGCGATCCATGCACTTGGACATTCCAAGTATGTTGGAATGTCTTGAAATTGTACTCAGTCATAGTCAACGACGCCCTGAACAAGAATCAATTGAAAATATTTGCATATCTCTTAAGGAATATTTTTAATGAATTTTTGAAAATGAGGAAAGTCTGTGCACTTAGGCAGTGACTTAACTTTTTATTCAAAAAAGACCCCAAAAGTATCTTGGAATGTCTTGAAATTGTACACAGTCATAGTCAAGCATGCCCTGAACAAGAATCCGTTGAATATATTTGCATATCTCTTGAAGAATATTTTTAATGAACTTTTGAAAATCAGGAAAGCGATCCATGCACTTGGACATTCCAAGTATGTTGGAATGTCTTGAAATTGTACTCAGTCATAGTCAACGACGCCCTGAACAAGAATCCGTTGAAAATATTTGCATATCGTTTAAGGAATATTTTTAAAGAATTTCTGAAAATCAGGAAAGCGATCCATGCACTTAGGCAGTGACTTAACTTTTTCGTCAAAAAAGACCCCAAAAGTATCTTGGAATGTCTTGAAATTGTACACAGTCATAGTCAAGCATGCCCTGAACAAGAATCCGTTGAATATATTTGCATATCTCTTGAAGAATATTTTTAATGAATTTTTGAAAATCCGGAAAGCGATCCATGCACTTGGACATTCCAAGTATGTTGGAATGTCTTGAAATTGTACTCGGTCATAGTCAACGACGCCCTGAACAAGAATCCATTGAAAATATTTGCATATCTCTTAAGGAATATTTTTAATGAATTTTTGAAAATGATGAAAGTCTGTGCACTTAGGCAGTGACTTAACTTTTTATTCAAAAAAGACCCCAAAGGTATCTTGGAATGTCTTGAAATTGTACACAGTCATAGTCAAGCATGCCCTGAACAAGAATCCGTTGAATATATTTGCATATCTCTTGAAGAATATTTTTAATGAACTTTTGAAAATCAGGAAAGCGATCCATGCACTTGGACATTCCAAGTATGTTGGAATGTCTTGAAATTGTACTCAGTCATAGTCAACGACGCCCTGAACAAGAATCCGTTGAAAATATTTGCATATCGCTTAAGGAATATTTTTAATGAATTTTTGAAAATCAGGAAAGCGATCCATGCACTTGGGCAGTGACTTAACTTTTTTGTAAAAAAAGACCCCAAAAGTATCTTGGAATGTCTTGAAATTGTACACAGTCATAGTCAAGCATGCCCTGAACAAGAATCCGTTGAATATATTTGCATATCTCTTGAAGAATATTTTTAATGAATTTTTGAAAATCCGAAAAGCGATCCATGCACTTGGACATTCCAAGTATGTTGGAATGTCTTGAAATTGTACTCAGTCATAGTCAACGACGCCCTGAACAAGAATCAATTGAAAATATTTGCATATCTCTTAAGGAATATTTTTAATGAATTTTTGAAAATGAGGAAAGTCTGTGCACTTAGGCAGTGACTTAACTTTTTATTCAAAAAAGACCCCAAAAGTATCTTGGAATGTCTTGAAATTGTACACAGTCATAGTCAAGCATGCCCTGAACAAGAATCCGTTGAATATATTTGCATATCTCTTGAAGAATATTTTTAATGAACTTTTGAAAATCAGGAAAGCGATCCATGCACTTGGACATTCCAAGTATGTTGGAATGTCTTGAAATTGTACTCAGTCATAGTCAACGACGCCCTGAACAAGAATCCGTTGAAAATATTTGCATATCGTTTAAGGAATATTTTTAAAGAATTTCTGAAAATCAGGAAAGCGATCCATGCACTTAGGCAGTGACTTAACTTTTTCGTCAAAAAAGACCCCAAAAGTATCTTGGAATGTCTTGAAATTGTACACAGTCATAGTCAAGCATGCCCTGAACAAGAATCCGTTGAATATATTTGCATATCTCTTGAAGAATATTTTTAATGAATTTTTGAAAATCCGGAAAGCGATCCATGCACTTGGACATTCCAAGTATGTTGGAATGTCTTGAAATTGTACTCAGTCATAGTCAACGACGCCCTGAACAAGAATCCGTTGAAAATATTTGCATATCGCTTAAGGAATATTTTTAATGAATTTTTGAAAATCAGGAAAGCGATCCATGCACTTAGGCAGTGACTTAACTTTTTTGTCAAAAAAGACCCCAAAAGTATCTTGGAATGTCTTGAAATTGTACACAGTCATAGTCAAGCATGCCCTGAACAAGAATCCGTTGAATATATTTGCATATCTCTTGAAGAATATTTTTAATGAATTTTTGAAAATCTGAAAAGCGATCCATGCACTTGGACATTCCAAGTATGTTGGAATGTCTTGAAATTGTACTCAGTCATAGTCAACGACGCCCTGAACAAGAATCAATTGAAAATATTTGCATATCTCTTAAGGAATATTTTTAATGAATTTTTGAAAATGAGGAAAGTCTGTGCACTTAGGCAGTGACTTAACTTTTTATTCAAAAAAGACCCCAAAAGTATCTTGGAATGTCTTGAAATTGTACACAGTCATAGTCAAGCATGCCCTGAACAAGAATCCGTTGAATATATTTGCATATCTCTTGAAGAATATTTTTAATGAACTTTTGAAAATCAGGAAAGCGATCCATGCACTTGGACATTCCAAGTATGTTGGAATGTCTTGAAATTGTACTCAGTCATAGTCAACGACGCCCTGAACAAGAATCCGTTGAAAATATTTGCATATCGTTTAAGGAATATTTTTAAAGAATTTCTGAAAATCAGGAAAGCGATCCATGCACTTAGGCAGTGACTTAACTTTTTCGTCAAAAAAGACCCCAAAAGTATCTTGGAATGTCTTGAAATTGTACACAGTCATAGTCAAGCATGCCCTGAACAAGAATCCGTTGAATATATTTGCATATCTCTTGAAGAATATTTTTAATGAATTTTTGAAAATCCGGAAAGCGATCCATGCACTTGGACATTCCAAGTATGTTGGAATGTCTTGAAATTGTACTCGGTCATAGTCAACGACGCACTGAACAAGAATCCATTGAAAATATTTGCATATCTCTTAAGGAATATTTTTAATGAATTTTTGAAAATGATGAAAGTCTGTGCACTTAGGCAGTGACTTAACTTTTTATTCAAAAAATACCCCAAAGGTATCTTGGAATGTCTTGAAATTGTACACAGTCATAGTCAAGCATGCCCTGAACAAGAATCCGTTGAATATATTTGCATATCTCTTGAAGAATATTTTTAATGAACTTTTGAAAATCAGGAAAGCGATCCATGCACTTGGACATTCCAAGTATGTTGGAATGTCTTGAAATTGTACTCAGTCATAGTCAACGACGCCCTGAACAAGAATCCGTTGAAAATATTTGCATATCGCTTAAGGAATATTTTTAATGAATTTTTGAAAATCAGGAAAGCGATCCATGCACTTAGGCAGTGACTTAACTTTTTTGTCAAAAAAGACCCCAAAAGTATCTTGGAATGTCTTGAAATTGTACACAGTCATAGTCAAGCATGCCCTGAACAAGAATCCGTTGAATATATTTGCATATCTCTTGAAGAATATTTTTAATGAATTTTTGAAAATCCGAAAAGCGATCCATGCACTTGGACATTCCAAGTATGTTGGAATGTCTTGAAATTGTACTCAGTCATAGTCAACGACGCCCTGAACAAGAATCAATTGAAAATATTTGCATATCTCTTAAGGAATATTTTTAATGAACTTTTGAAAATGAGGAAAGTCTGTGCACTTAGGCAGTGACTTAACTTTTTATTCAAAAAAGACCCCAAAAGTATCTTGGAATGTCTTGAAATTGTACACAGTCATAGTCAAGCATGCCCTGAACAAGAATCCGTTGAATATATTTGCATATCTCTTGAAGAATATTTTTAATGAACTTTTGAAAATCAGGAAAGCGATCCATGCACTTGGACATTCCAAGTATGTTGGAATGTCTTGAAATTGTACTCAGTCATAGTCAACGACGCCCTGAACAAGAATCCGTTGAAAATATTTGCATATCGTTTAAGGAATATTTTTAAAGAATTTCTGAAAATCAGGAAAGCGATCCATGCACTTAGGCAGTGACTTAACTTTTTCGTCAAAAAAGACCCCAAAAGTATCTTGGAATGTCTTGAAATTGTACACAGTCATAGTCAAGCATGCCCTGAACAAGAATCCGTTGAATATATTTGCATATCTCTTGAAGAATATTTTTAATGAATTTTTGAAAATCCGGAAAGCGATCCATGCACTTGGACATTCCAAGTATGTTGGAATGTCTTGAAATTGTACTCAGTCATAGTCAACGACGCCCTGAACAAGAATCCGTTGAAAATATTTGCATATCGCTTAAGGAATATTTTTAATGAATTTTTGAAAATCAGGAAAGCGATCCATGCACTTAGGCAGTGACTTAACTTTTTTGTCAAAAAAGACCCCAAAAGTATCTTGGAATGTCTTGAAATTGTACACAGTCATAGTCAAGCATGCCCTGAACAAGAATCCGTTGAATATATTTACATATCTCTTGAAGAATATTTTTAATGAATTTTTGAAAATCCGAAAAGCGATCCATGCACTTGGACATTCCAAGTATGTTGGAATGTCTTGAAATTGTACTCAGTCATAGTCAACGACGCCCTGAACAAGAATCAATTGAAAATATTTGCATATCTCTTAAGGAATATTTTTAATGAATTTTTGAAAATGAGGAAAGTCTGTGCACTTAGGCAGTGACTTAACTTTTTATTCAAAAAAGACCCCAAAAGTATCTTGGAATGTCTTGAAATTGTACACAGTCATAGTCAAGCATGCCCTGAACAAGAATCCGTTGAATATATTTGCATATCTCTTGAAGAATATTTTTAATGAACTTTTGAAAATCAGGAAAGCGATCCATGCACTTGGACATTCCAAGTATGTTGGAATGTCTTGAAATTGTACTCAGTCATAGTCAACGACGCCCTGAACAAGAATCCGTTGAAAATATTTGCATATCGTTTAAGGAATATTTTTAAAGAATTTCTGAAAATCAGGAAAGCGATCCATGCACTTAGGCAGTGACTTAACTTTTTCGTCAAAAAAGACCCCAAAAGTATCTTGGAATGTCTTGAAATTGTACACAGTCATAGTCAAGCATGCCCTGAACAAGAATCCGTTGAATATATTTGCATATCTCTTGAAGAATATTTTTAATGAATTTTTGAAAATCCGGAAAGCGATCCATGCACTTGGACATTCCAAGTATGTTGGAATGTCTTGAAATTGTACTCAGTCATAGTCAACGACGCCCTGAACAAGAATCCGTTGAAAATATTTGCATATCGCTTAAGGAATATTTTTAATGAATTTTTGAAAATCAGGAAAGCGATCCATGCACTTAGGCAGTGACTTAACTTTTTTGTCAAAAAAGACCCCAAAAGTATCTTGGAATGTCTTGAAATTGTACACAGTCATAGTCAAGCATGCCCTGAACAAGAATCCGTTGAATATATTTACATATCTCTTGAAGAATATTTTTAATGAATTTTTGAAAATCCGAAAAGCGATCCATGCACTTGGACATTCCAAGTATGTTGGAATGTCTTGAAATTGTACTCAGTCATAGTCAACGACGCCCTGAACAAGAATCAATTGAAAATATTTGCATATCTCTTAAGGAATATTTTTAATGAATTTTTGAAAATGAGGAAAGTCTGTGCACTTAGGCAGTGACTTAACTTTTTATTCAAAAAAGACCCCAAAAGTATCTTGGAATGTCTTGAAATTGTACACAGTCATAGTCAAGCATGCCCTGAACAAGAATCCGTTGAATATATTTGCATATCTCTTGAAGAATATTTTTAATGAACTTTTGAAAATCAGGAAAGCGATCCATGCACTTGGACATTCCAAGTATGTTGGAATGTCTTGAAATTGTACTCAGTCATAGTCAACGACGCCCTGAACAAGAATCCGTTGAAAATATTTGCATATCGTTTAAGGAATATTTTTAAAGAATTTCTGAAAATCAGGAAAGCGATCCATGCACTTAGGCAGTGACTTAACTTTTTCGTCAAAAAAGACCCCAAAAGTATCTTGGAATGTCTTGAAATTGTACACAGTCATAGTCAAGCATGCCCTGAACAAGAATCCGTTGAATATATTTGCATATCTCTTGAAGAATATTTTTAATGAATTTTTGAAAATCCGGAAAGCGATCCATGCACTTGGACATTCCAAGTATGTTGGAATGTCTTGAAATTGTACTCGGTCATAGTCAACGACGCCCTGAACAAGAATCCATTGAAAATATTTGCATATCTCTTAAGGAATATTTTTAATGAATTTTTGAAAATGATGAAAGTCTGTGCACTTAGGCAGTGACTTAACTTTTTATTCAAAAAAGACCCCAAAGGTATCTTGGAATGTCTTGAAATTGTACACAGTCATAGTCAAGCATGCCCTGAACAAGAATCCGTTGAATATATTTGCATATCTCTTGAAGAATATTTTTAATGAACTTTTGAAAATCAGGAAAGCGATCCATGCACTTGGACATTCCAAGTATGTTGGAATGTCTTGAAATTGTACTCAGTCATAGTCAACGACGCCCTGAACAAGAATCCGTTGAAAATATTTGCATATCGCTTAAGGAATATTTTTAATGAATTTCTGAAAATGAGGAAAGCGATCCATGCACTTAGGCAGTGACTTAACTTTTTTGTCAAAAAAGACCCCAAAAGTATCTTGGAATGTCTTGAAATTGTACACAGTCATAGTCAAGCATGCCCTGAACAAGAATCCGTTGAATATATTTGCATATCTCTTGAAGAATATTTTTAATGAATTTTTGAAAATCCGGAAAGCGATCCATGCACTTGGACATTCCAAGTATGTTGGAATGTCTTGAAATTGTACTCAGTCATAGTCAACGACGCCCTGAACAAGAATCCGTTGAAAATATTTGCATATCGCTTAAGGAATATTTTTAATGAATTTTTGAAAATCAGGAAAGCGATCCATGCACTTAGGCAGTGACTTAACTTTTTTGTCAAAAAAGACCCCAAAAGTATCTTGGAATGTCTTGAAATTGTACACAGTCATAGTCAAGCATGCCCTGAACAAGAATCCGTTGAATATATTTACATATCTCTTGAAGAATATTTTTAATGAATTTTTGAAAATCCGAAAAGCGATCCATGCACTTGGACATTCCAAGTATGTTGGAATGTCTTGAAATTGTACTCAGTCATAGTCAACGACGCCCTGAACAAGAATCAATTGAAAATATTTGCATATCTCTTAAGGAATATTTTTAATGAATTTTTGAAAATGAGGAAAGTCTGTGCACTTAGGCAGTGACTTAACTTTTTATTCAAAAAAGACCCCAAAAGTATCTTGGAATGTCTTGAAATTGTACACAGTCATAGTCAAGCATGCCCTGAACAAGAATCCGTTGAATATATTTGCATATCTCTTGAAGAATATTTTTAATGAACTTTTGAAAATCAGGAAAGCGATCCATGCACTTGGACATTCCAAGTATGTTGGAATGTCTTGAAATTGTACTCAGTCATAGTCAACGACGCCCTGAACAAGAATCCGTTGAAAATATTTGCATATCGTTTAAGGAATATTTTTAAAGAATTTCTGAAAATCAGGAAAGCGATCCATGCACTTAGGCAGTGACTTAACTTTTTCGTCAAAAAAGACCCCAAAAGTATCTTGGAATGTCTTGAAATTGTACACAGTCATAGTCAAGCATGCCCTGAACAAGAATCCGTTGAATATATTTGCATATCTCTTGAAGAATATTTTTAATGAATTTTTGAAAATCCGGAAAGCGATCCATGCACTTGGACATTCCAAGTATGTTGGAATGTCTTGAAATTGTACTCAGTCATAGTCAACGACGCCCTGAACAAGAATCCGTTGAAAATATTTGCATATCGCTTAAGGAATATTTTTAATGAATTTTTGAAAATCAGGAAAGCGATCCATGCACTTAGGCAGTGACTTAACTTTTTTGTCAAAAAAGACCCCAAAAGTATCTTGGAATGTCTTGAAATTGTACACAGTCATAGTCAAGCATGCCCTGAACAAGAATCCGTTGAATATATTTACATATCTCTTGAAGAATATTTTTAATGAATTTTTGAAAATCCGAAAAGCGATCCATGCACTTGGACATTCCAAGTATGTTGGAATGTCTTGAAATTGTACTCAGTCATAGTCAACGACGCCCTGAACAAGAATCAATTGAAAATATTTGCATATCTCTTAAGGAATATTTTTAATGAATTTTTGAAAATGAGGAAAGTCTGTGCACTTAGGCAGTGACTTAACTTTTTATTCAAAAAAGACCCCAAAAGTATCTTGGAATGTCTTGAAATTGTACACAGTCATAGTCAAGCATGCCCTGAACAAGAATCCGTTGAATATATTTGCATATCTCTTGAAGAATATTTTTAATGAACTTTTGAAAATCAGGAAAGCGATCCATGCACTTGGACATTCCAAGTATGTTGGAATGTCTTGAAATTGTACTCAGTCATAGTCAACGACGCCCTGAACAAGAATCCGTTGAAAATATTTGCATATCGTTTAAGGAATATTTTTAAAGAATTTCTGAAAATCAGGAAAGCGATCCATGCACTTAGGCAGTGACTTAACTTTTTCGTCAAAAAAGACCCCAAAAGTATCTTGGAATGTCTTGAAATTGTACACAGTCATAGTCAAGCATGCCCTGAACAAGAATCCGTTGAATATATTTGCATATCTCTTGAAGAATATTTTTAATGAATTTTTGAAAATCCGGAAAGCGATCCATGCACTTGGACATTCCAAGTATGTTGGAATGTCTTGAAATTGTACTCGGTCATAGTCAACGACGCCCTGAACAAGAATCCATTGAAAATATTTGCATATCTCTTAAGGAATATTTTTAATGAATTTTTGAAAATGATGAAAGTCTGTGCACTTAGGCAGTGACTTAACTTTTTATTCAAAAAAGACCCCAAAGGTATCTTGGAATGTCTTGAAATTGTACACAGTCATAGTCAAGCATGCCCTGAACAAGAATCCGTTGAATATATTTGCATATCTCTTGAAGAATATTTTTAATGAACTTTTGAAAATCAGGAAAGCGATCCATGCACTTGGACATTCCAAGTATGTTGGAATGTCTTGAAATTGTACTCAGTCATAGTCAACGACGCCCTGAACAAGAATCCGTTGAAAATATTTGCATATCGCTTAAGGAATATTTTTAATGAATTTCTGAAAATGAGGAAAGCGATCCATGCACTTAGGCAGTGACTTAACTTTTTTGTCAAAAAAGACCCCAAAAGTATCTTGGAATGTCTTGAAATTGTACACAGTCATAGTCAAGCATGCCCTGAACAAGAATCCGTTGAATATATTTGCATATCTCTTGAAGAATATTTTTAATGAATTTTTGAAAATCCGGAAAGCGATCCATGCACTTGGACATTCCAAGTATGTTGGAATGTCTTGAAATTGTACTCGGTCATAGTCAACGACGCCCTGAACAAGAATCCATTGAAAATATTTGCATATCTCTTAAGGAATATTTTTAATGAATTTTTGAAAATGATGAAAGTCTGTGCACTTAGGCAGTGACTTAACTTTTTATTCAAAAAAGACCCCAAAGGTATCTTGGAATGTCTTGAAATTGTACACAGTCATAGTCAAGCATGCCCTGAACAAGAATCCGTTGAATATATTTGCATATCTCTTGAAGAATATTTTTAATGAATTTTTGAAAATCAGGAAAGCGATCCATGCACTTGGACATTCCAAGTATGTTGGAATGTCTTGAAATTGTACTCAGTCATAGTCAACGACGCCCTGAACAAGAATCCGTTGAAAATATTTGCATATCGCTTAAGGAATATTTTTAAAGAATTTCTGAAAATCAGGAAAGCGATCCATGCACTTAGGCAGTGACTTAACTTTTTTGTCAAAAAAGACCCCAAAAGTATCTTGGAATGTCTTGAAATTGTACACAGTCATAGTCAAGCCTGCCCTGAACAAGAATCCGTTGAATATATTTGCATATCTCTTGAAGAATATTTTTAATGAATTTTTGAAAATCCGAAAAGCGATCCATGCACTTGGACATTCCAAGTATGTTGGAATGTCTTGAAATTGTACTCAGTCATAGTCAACGACGCCCTGAACAAGAATCAATTGAAAATATTTGCATATCTCTTAAGGAATATTTTTAATGAATTTTTGAAAATGAGGAAAGTCTGTGCACTTAGGCAGTGACTTAACTTTTTATTCAAAAAAGACCCCAAAAGTATCTTGGAATGTCTTGAAATTGTACACAGTCATAGTCAAGCATGCCCTGAACAAGAATCCGTTGAATATATTTGCATATCTCTTGAAGAATATTTTTAATGAACTTTTGAAAATCAGGAAAGCGATCCATGCACTTGGACATTCCAAGTATGTTGGAATGTCTTGAAATTGTACTCAGTCATAGTCAACGACGCCCTGAACAAGAATCAATTGAAAATATTTGCATATCTCTTAAGGAATATTTTTAATGAATTTTTGAAAATTAGGAAAGCGATCCATGCACTTAGGCAGTGACTTAACTTTTGATGTTTTTGGTTTGTTTTTAAAGCATTAAAGCTGCAGGAGTTCATCCATGTCGCCCAGTCGCTGGAAACAAACGTTTGGACACCGTGGATCACACAGCAGGATATCAGGTGAGACGAAGGAAACGATCCATTTGCCCTGATGCACTTAGTGACTTGACTTTTTTTTCAAAAAAAACCCCAAAAGTAAATTGGAATGTCTTGAAATTGTACACAGTCATAGTCAAGCATGCCCTGAATAAGAATCCGTTGAATATATTTGCATATCTCTTGAAGAATATTTTTAATGAATTTTTGAAAATCCGGAAAGCGATCCATGCACTTGGACATTCCAAGTATGTTGGAATGTCTTGAAATTGTACTCAGTCATAGTCAACGACGCCCTGAACAAGAATCCGTTGAAAATATTTGCATATCGCTTAAGGAATATTTTTAATGAATTTTTGAAAATCAGGAAAGCGATCCATGCACTTAGGCAGTGACTTAACTTTTTCGTCAAAAAAGACCCCAAAAGTATCTTGGAATGTCTTGAAATTGTACACAGTCATAGTCAAGCATGCCCTGAACAAGAATCCGTTGAATATATTTGCATATCTCTTGAGGAATATTTTTAATGAATTTTTGAAAATCAGGAAAGCGATCCATGCACTTAGGCAGTGACTTAACTTTTGATGTTTTTGGGTTGTTTTTAAAGAATTAAAGCTGCAGGAGTTCATCCATGTCGTCCAGTCGCTGGAAACAAACGTTTGGACACCGTGGATCACACAGCAGGATATCAGGTGAGACGAAGGAAACGATCCATTTGCCCTGATGCACTTAGTGACTTGACTTTTTTTTCAAAAAAAACCCCAAAAGTAAATTGGAATGTCTTGAAATTGTACACAGTCATAGTCAAGCATGCCCTGAATAAGAATCCGTTGAATATATTTGCATATCTCTTGAAGAATATTTTTAATGAATTTTTGAAAATCCGGAAAGCGATCCATGCACTTGGACATTCCAAGTATGTTGGAATGTCTTGAAATTGTACTCAGTCATAGTCAACGACGCCCTGAACAAGAATCCGTTGAAAATATTTGCATATCGCTTAAGGAATATTTTTAATGAATTTTTGAAAATCAGGAAAGCGATCCATGCACTTAGGCAGTGACTTAACTTTTTCGTCAAAAAAGACCCCAAAAGTATCTTGGAATGTCTTGAAATTGTACACAGTCATAGTCAAGCATGCCCTGAACAAGAATCCGTTGAATATATTTGCATATCTCTTGAAGAATATTTTTAATGAATTTTTGAAAATCCGGAAAGCGATCCATGCACTTGGACATTCCAAGTATGTTGGAATGTCTTGAAATTGTACTCAGTCATAGTCAACGACGCCCTGAACAAGAATCCGTTGAAAATATTTGCATATCGCTTAAGGAATATTTTTAATGAATTTTTGAAAATCAGGAAAGCAATCCATGCACTTAGGCAGTGACTTAACTTTTTTGTCAAAAAAGACCCCAAAAGTATCTTGGAATGTCTTGAAATTGTACACAGTCATAGTCAAGCATGCCCTGAACAAGAAACCGTTGAATATATTTGCATATCTCTTGAAGAATATTTTTAATGAATTTTTGAAAATCCGAAAAGCGATCCATGCACTTGGACATTCCAAGTATGTTGGAATGTCTTGAAATTGTACTCAGTCATAGTCAACGACTCCCTGAACAAGAATCCGTTGAAAATATTTGCGTATAGTTTAAGGAATATTTTTAAAGAATTTCTGAAAATCAGGAAAGCGATCCATGCACTTAGGCAGTGACTTAACTTTTTCGTCAAAAAAGACCCCAAAAGTATCTTGGAATGTCTTGAAATTGTACACAGTCATAGTCAAGCATGCCCTGAACAAGAATCCGTTGAATATATTTGCATATCTCTTGAAGAATATTTTTAATGAATTTTTGAAAATCCGGAAAGCGATCCATGCACTTGGACATTCAAAGTATGTTGGAATGTCTTGAAATTGTACTCAGTCATAGTCAACGACGCCCTGAACAAGAATCCGTTGAAAATATTTGCATATCGCTTAAGGAATATTTTTAATTAATTTTTGAAAATCAGGAAAGTGATCCATGCACTTAGGCAGTGACTTAACTTTTTTGTCAAAAAAGACCCCAAAAGTATCTTGGAATGTCTTGAAATTGTACACAGTCATAGTCAAGCATGCCCTGAACAAGAATCCGTTGAATATATTTGCATATCTCTTGAAGAATATTTTTAATGAATTTTTGAAAATCCGAAAAGCGATCCATGCACTTGGACATTCAAAGTATGTTGGAATGTCTTGAAATTGTACTCAGTCATAGTCAACGACGCCCTGAACAAGAATCAATTGAAAATATTTGCATATCTCTTAAGGAATATTTTTAATGAATTTTTGAAAATGAGGAAAGTCTGTGCACTTAGGCAGTGACTTAACTTTTTATTCAAAAAAGACCCCAAAAGTATCTTGGAATGTCTTGAAATTGTACACAGTCATAGTCAAGCATGCCCTGAACAAGAATCCGTTGAATATATTTGCATATCTCTTGAAGAATATTTTTAATGAACTTTTGAAAATCAGGAAAGCGATCCATGCACTTGGACATTCCAAGTATGTTGGAATGTCTTGAAATTGTACTCAGTCATAGTCAACAACGCCCTGAACAAGAATCAATTGAAAATATTTGCATATCGTTTAAGGAATATTTTTAAAGAATTTCTGAAAATCAGGAAAGCGATCCATGCACTTAGGCAGTGACTTAACTTTTTTGTCAAAAAGACCCCAAAAGTATCTTGGAATGTCTTGAAATTGTACACAGTCATAGTCAAGCATGCCCTGAACAAGAATCCGTTGAATATATTTGCATATCTCTTAAAGAATATTTTTAATGAATTTTTGAAAATCCGGAAAGCGATCCATGCACTTGGACATTCCAAGTATGTTGGAATGTCTTGAAATTGTACTCGGTCATAGTCAACGACGCCCTGAACAAGAATCCATTGAAAATATTTGCATATCTCTTAAGGAATATTTTTAATGAATTTTTGAAAATGAGGAAAGTCTGTGCACTTAGGCAGTGACTTAACTTTTTATTCAAAAAAGACCCCAAAAGTATCTTGGAATGTCTTGAAATTGTACACAGTCATAGTCAAGCATGCCCTGAACAAGAATCCGTTGAATATATTTGCATATCTCTTGAAGAATATTTTTAATGAACTTTTGAAAATCAGGAAAGCGATCCATGCACGTGGACATTCCAAGTATGTTGGAATGTCTTGAAATTGTACTCAGTCATAGTCAACGACGCCCTGAACAAGAATCCGTTGAAAATATTTGCATATCGTTTAAGGAATATTTTTAAAGAATTTCTGAAAATCAGGAAAGCGATCCATGCACTTAGGCAGTGACTTAACTTTTTTGTCAAAAAAGACCCCAAAAGTATCTTGGAATGTCTTGAAATTGTACACAGTCATAGTCAAGCATGCCCTGAACAAGAATCCGTTGAATATATTTGCATATCTCTTGAAGAATATTTTTAATGAATTTTTGAAAATCCGAAAAGCGATCCATGCACTTGGACATTCCAAGTATGTTGGAATGTCTTGAAATTGTACTCAGTCATAGTCAACGATGCCCTGAACAAGAATCAATTGAAAATATTTGCATATCTCTTAAGGAATATTTTTAATGAATTTTTGAAAATGAGGAAAGTCTGTGCACTTAGGCAGTGACTTAACTTTTTATTCAAAAAAGACCCCAAAAGTATCTTGGAATGTCTTGAAATTGTACACAGTCATAGTCAAGCATGCCCTGAACAAGAATCCGTTGAATATATTTGCATATCTCTTGAAGAATATTTTTAATGAACTTTTGAAAATCAGGAAAGCGATCCATGCACTTGGACATTCCAAGTATGTTGGAATGTCTTGAAATTGTACTCAGTCATAGTCAACGACGCCCTGAACAAGAATCAATTGAAAATATTTGCATATCGTTTAAGGAATATTTTTAAAGAATTTCTGAAAATCAGGAAAGCGATCCATGCACTTAGGCAGTGACTTAACTTTTTCGTCAAAAAAGACCCCAAAAGTATCTTGGAATGTCTTGAAATTGTACACAGTCATAGTCAAGCATGCCCTGAACAAGAATCCGTTGAATATATTTGCATATCTCTTGAAGAATATTTTTAATGAATTTTTGAAAATCCTGAAAGCGATCCATGCACTTGGACATTCCAAGTATGTTGGAATGTCTTGAAATTGTACTCGGTCATAGTCAACGACGCCCTGAACAAGAATCCATTGAAAATATTTGCATATCTCTTAAGGAATATTTTTAATGAATTTTTGAAAATGATGAAAGTCTGTGCACTTAGGCAGTGACTTAACTTTTTATTCAAAAAAGACCCCAAAGGTATCTTGGAATGTCTTGAAATTGTACACAGTCATAGTCAAGCATGCCCTGAACAAGAATCCGTTGAATATATTTGCATATCTCTTGAAGAATATTTTTAATGAACTTTTGAAAATCAGGAAAGCGATCCATGCACGTGGACATTCCAAGTATGTTGGAATGTCTTGAAATTGTACTCAGTCATAGTCAACGACGCCCTGAACAAGAATCCGTTGAAAATATTTGCATATCGTTTAAGGAATATTTTTAAAGAATTTCTGAAAATCAGGAAAGCGATCCATGCACTTAGGCAGTGACTTAACTTTTTTGTCAAAAAAGACCCCAAAAGTATCTTGGAATGTCTTGAAATTGAACACAGTCATAGTCAAGCATGCCCTGAACAAGAATCCGTTGAATATATTTGCATATCTCTTGAAGAATATTTTTAATGAATTTTTGAAAATCCGAAAAGCGATCCATGCACTTGGACATTCCAAGTATGTTGGAATGTCTTGAAATTGTACTCAGTCATAGTCAACGACGCCCTGAACAAGAATCAATTGAAAATATTTGCATATCTCTTAAGGAATATTTTTAATGAATTTTTGAAAATGAGGAAAGTCTGTGCACTTAGGCAGTGACTTAACTTTTTATTCAAAAAAGACCCCAAAGGTATCTTGGAATGTCTTGAAATTGTACACAGTCATAGTCAAGCATGCCCTGAACAAGAATCCGTTGAATATATTTGCATATCTCTTGAAGAATATTTTTAATGAACTTTTGAAAATCAGGAAAGCGATCCATGCACGTGGACATTCCAAGTATGTTGGAATGTCTTGAAATTGTACTCAGTCATAGTCAACGACGCCCTGAACAAGAATCCGTTGAAAATATTTGCATATCGTTTAAGGAATATTTTTAAAGAATTTCTGAAAATCAGGAAAGCGATCCATGCACTTAGGCAGTGACTTAACTTTTTTGTCAAAAAAGACCCCAAAAGTATCTTGGAATGTCTTGAAATTGAACACAGTCATAGTCAAGCATGCCCTGAACAAGAATCCGTTGAATATATTTGCATATCTCTTGAAGAATATTTTTTAATGAATTTTTGAAAATCCGAAAAGCGATCCATGCACTTGGACATTCCAAGTATGTTGGAATGTCTTGAAATTGTACTCAGTCATAGTCAACGACGCCCTGAACAAGAATCAATTGAAAATATTTGCATATCTCTTAAGGAATATTTTTAATGAATTTTTGAAAATGAGGAAAGTCTGTGCACTTAGGCAGTGACTTAACTTTTTATTCAAAAAAGACCCCAAAAGTATCTTGGAATGTCTTGAAATTGTACACAGTCATAGTCAAGCATGCCCTGAGCAAGAATCCGTTGAATATATTTGCATATCTCTTGAAGAATATTTTTAATGAACTTTTGAAAATCAGGAAAGCGATCCATGCACTTGGACATTCCAAGTATGTTGGAATGTCTTGAAATTGTACTCAGTCATAGTCAACGACGCCCTGAACAAGAATCAATTGAAAATATTTGCATATCGTTTAAGGAATATTTTTAAAGAATTTCTGAAAATCAGGAAAGCGATCCATGCACTTAGGCAGTGACTTAACTTTTTCGTCAAAAAAGACCCCAAAAGTATCTTGGAATGTCTTGAAATTGTACACAGTCATAGTCAAGCATGCCCTGAACAAGAATCCGTTGAATATATTTGCATATCTCTTGAAGAATATTTTTAATGAATTTTTGAAAATCCGAAAAGCGATCCATGCACTTGGACATTCCAAGTATGTTGGAATGTCTTGAAATTGTACTCAGTCATAGTCAACGACGCCCTGAACAAGAATCAATTGAAAATATTTGCATATCTCTTGAGGAATATTTTTAATGAATTTTTGAAAATCAGGAAAGCGATCCATGCACTTAGGCAGTGACTTAACTTTTGATGTTTTTGGGTTGTTTTTAAAGAATTAAAGCTGCAGGAGTTCATCCATGTCGTCCAGTCGCTGGAAACAAACGTTTGGACACCGTGGATCACACAGCAGGATATCAGGTGAGACGAAGGAAACGATCCATTTGCCCTGATGCACTTAGTGACTTGACTTTTTTTTCAAAAAAAACCCCAAAAGTAAATTGGAATGTCTTGAAATTGTACACAGTCATAGTCAAGCATGCCCTGAACAAGAATCCGTTGAATATATTTGCATATCTCTTGAAGAATATTTTTAATGAACTTTTGAAAATCAGGAAAGCGATCCATGCACTTGGACATTCCAAGTATGTTGGAATGTCTTGAAATTGTACTCAGTCATAGTCAACGACGCCCTGAACAAGAATCCGTTGAAAATATTTGCATATCGCTTAAGGAATATTTTTAATGAATTTTTGAAAATCAGGAAAGCGATCCATGCACTTAGGCAGTGACTTAACTTTTTTGTCAAAAAAGACCCCAAAAGTATCTTGGAATGTCTTGAAATTGTACACAGTCATAGTCAAGCATGCCCTGAACAAGAATCCGTTGAATATATTTGCATATCTCTTGAAGAATATTTTTAATGAATTTTTGAAAATCCGAAAAGCGATCCATGCACTTGGACATTCCAAGTATGTTGGAATGTCTTGAAATTGTACTCAGTCATAGTCAACGACGCCCTGAACAAGAATCAATTGAAAATATTTGCATATCTCTTAAGGAATATTTTTAATGAATTTTTGAAAATGAGGAAAGTCTGTGCACTTAGGCAGTGACTTAACTTTTTATTCAAAAAAGACCCCAAAAGTATCCTGGAATGTCTTGAAATTGTACACAGTCATAGTCAAGCATGCCCTGAACAAGAATCCGTTGAATATATTTGCATATCTCTTGAAGAATATTTTTAATGAACTTTTGAAAATCAGGAAAGCGATCCATGCACTTGGACATTCCAAGTATGTTGGAATGTCTTGAAATTGTACTCAGTCATAGTCAACGACGCCCTGAACAAGAATCTGTTGAAAATATTTGCATGTCGTTTAAGGAATATTTTTAAAGAATTTCTGAAAATCAGGAAAGCGATCCATGCACTTAGGCAGTGACTTAACTTATTCGTCAAAAAAGACCCCAAAAGTATCTTGGAATGTCTTGAAATTGTACACAGTCATAGTCAAGCATGCCCTGAACAAGAATCCGTTGAATATATTTGCATATCTCTTGAAGAATATTTTTAATGAACTTTTGAAAATCCGAAAAGCGATCCATGCACTTGGACATTCCAAGTATGTTGGAATGTCTTGAAATTGTACTCAGTCATAGTCAACGACGCCCTGAACAAGAATCAATTGAAAATATTTGCATATCTCTTAAGGAATATTTTTAATGAATTTTTGAAAATGAGGAAAGTCTGTGCACTTAGGCAGTGACTTAACTTTTTATTCAAAAAAGACCCCAAAAGTATCCTGGAATGTCTTGAAATTGTACACAGTCATAGTCAAGCATGCCCTGAACAAGAATCCGTTGAATATATTTGCATATCTCTTGAAGAATATTTTTAATGAACTTTTGAAAATCAGGAAAGCGATCCATGCACTTGGACATTCCAAGTATGTTGGAATGTCTTGAAATTGTACTCAGTCATAGTCAACGACGCCCTGAACAAGAATCTGTTGAAAATATTTGCATATCGTTTAAGGAATATTTTTAAAGAATTTCTGAAAATCAGGAAAGCGATCCATGCACTTAGGCAGTGACTTAACTTATTCGTCAAAAAAGACCCCAAAAGTATCTTGGAATGTCTTGAAATTGTACACAGTCATAGTCAAGCATGCCCTGAACAAGAATCCGTTGAATATATTTGCATATCTCTTGAAGAATATTTTTAATGAATTTTTGAAAATCCGGAAAGCAATCCATGCACTTGGACATTCCAAGTATGTTGGAATGTCTTGAAATTGTACTCGGTCATAGTCAACGACGCCCTGAACAAGAATCCATTGAAAATATTTGCATATCTCTTAAGGAATATTTTTAATGAATTTTTGAAAATGATGAAAGTCTGTGCACTTAGGCAGTGACTTAACTTTTTATCCAAAAAAGACCCCAAAGGTATCTTGGAATGTCTTGAAATTGTACACAGTCATAGTCAAGCATGCCCTGAACAAGAATCCGTTGAATATATTTGCATATCTCTTGAAGAATATTTTTAATGAACTTTTGAAAATCAGGAAAGCGATCCATGCACTTGGACATTCCAAGTATGTTGGAATGTCTTGAAATTGTACTCAGTCATAGTCAACGACGCCCTGAACAAGAATCCGTTGAAAATATTTGCATATCGCTTAAGGAATATTTTTAATGAATTTTTGAAAATCAGGAAAGCGATCCATGCACTTAGGCAGTGACTTAACTTTTTTGTCAAAAAAGACCCCAAAAGTATCTTGGAATGTCTTGAAATTGTACACAGTCATAGTCAAGCATGCCCTGAACAAGAATCCGTTGAATATATTTGCATATCTCTTGAAGAATATTTTTAATGAATTTTTGAAAATCCGAAAAGCGATCCATGCACTTGGACATTCCAAGTATGTTGGAATGTCTTTAAATTGTACTCAGTCATAGTCAACGACGCCCTGAACAAGAATCAATTGAAAATATTTGCATATCTCTTAAGGAATATTTTTAATGAATTTTTGAAAATGAGGAAAGTCTGTGCACTTAGGCAGTGACTTAACTTTTTATTCAAAAAAGACCCCAAAAGTATCTTGGAATGTCTTGAAATTGTACACAGTCATAGTCAAGCATGCCCTGAACAAGAATCCGTTGAATATATTTGCATATCTCTTGAAGAATATTTTTAATGAACTTTTGAAAATCAGGAAAGCGATCCATGCACTTGGACATTCCAAGTATGTTGGAATGTCTTGAAATTGTACTCAGTCATATTCAACGACGCCCTGAACAAGAATCCGTTGAAAATATTTGCATATCGCTTAAGGAATATTTTTAATGAATTTTTGAAAATCAGGAAAGCGATCCATGCACTTAGGCAGTGACTTAACTTTTTATTCAAAAAAGACCCCAAAAGTATCTTGGAATGTCTTGAAATTGTACACAGTCATAGTCAAGCATGCCCTGAACAAGAATCCGTTGAATATATTTGCATATCTCTTGAAGAATATTTTTAATGAATTTTTGAAAATCCGAAAAGCGATCCATGCACTTGGACATTCCAAGTATGTTGGAATGTCTTGAAATTGTACACAGTCATAGTCAAGCATGCCCTGAACAAGAATCCGTTGAATATATTTGCATATCTCTTGAGGAATATTTTTAATGAATTTTTGAAAATCAGGAAAGCGATCCATGCACTTAGGCAGTGACTTAACTTTTGATGTTTTTGGGTTGTTTTTAAAGAATTAAAGCTGCAGGAGTTCATCCATGTCGTCCAGTCGCTGGAAACAAACGTTTGGACACCGTGGATCACACAGCAGGATATCAGGTGAGACGAAGGAAACGATCCATTTGCCCTGATGCACTTAGTGACTTGACTTTTTTTTCAAAAAAAACCCCAAAAGTAAATTGGAATGTCTTGAAATTGTACACAGTCATAGTCAAGCATGCCCTGAATAAGAATCCGTTGAATATATTTGCATATCTCTTGAAGAATATTTTTAATGAATTTTTGAAAATCCGGAAAGCGATCCATGCACTTGGACATTCCAAGTATGTTGGAATGTCTTGAAATTGTACTCAGTCATAGTCAACGACGCCCTGAACAAGAATCCGTTGAAAATATTTGCATATCGCTTAAGGAATATTTTTAATGAATTTTTGAAAATCAGGAAAGCGATCCATGCACTTAGGCAGTGACTTAACTTTTTCGTCAAAAAAGACCCCAAAAGTATCTTGGAATGTCTTGAAATTGTACACAGTCATAGTCAAGCATGCCCTGAACAAGAATCCGTTGAATATATTTGCATATCTCTTGAAGAATATTTTTAATGAATTTTTGAAAATCCGGAAAGCGATCCATGCACTTGGACATTCCAAGTATGTTGGAATGTCTTGAATTTGTACTCGGTCATAGTCAACGACGCCCTGAACAAGAATCCATTGAAAATATTTGCATATCTCTTAAGGAATATTTTTAATGAATTTTTGGAAATGAGGAAAGTCTGTGCACTTAGGCAGTGACTTAACTTTTTATTCAAAAAAGACCCCAAAAGTATCTTGGAATGTCTTGAAAGCGTACACAGTCATAGTCAAGCATGCCCTGAACAAGAATCCGTTGAATATATTTGCATATCTCTTGAAGAATATTTTAAATGAATTTTTGAAAATCCGGAAAGCGATCCATGCACTTGGACATTCCAAGTATGTTGGAATGTCTTGAAATTGTACTCAGTCATAGTCAACGACGCCCTGAACAAGAATCCGTTGAAAATATTTGCATATCGCTTAAGGAATATTTTTAATGAATTTTTGAAAATCAGGAAAGCAATCCATGCACTTAGGCAGTGACTTAACTTTTTTGTCAAAAAAGACCCCAAAAGTATCTTGGAATGTCTTGAAATTGTACACAGTCATAGTCAAGCATGCCCTGAACAAGAAACCGTTGAATATATTTGCATATCTCTTGAAGAATATTTTTAATGAATTTTTGAAAATCCGAAAAGCGATCCATGCACTTGGACATTCCAAGTATGTTGGAATGTCTTGAAATTGTACTCAGTCATAGTCAACGACGCCCTGAACAAGAATCAATTGAAAATATTTGCATATCTCTTAAGGAATATTTTTAATGAATTTTTGAAAATGAGGAAAGTCTGTGCACTTAGGCAGTGACTTAACTTTTTATTCAAAAAAGACCCCAAAAGTATCTTGATATGTCTTGAAATTGTACACAGTCATAGTCAAGCATGCCCTGAACAAGAATCCGTTGAATATATTTGCATATCTCTTGAAGAATATTTTTAATGAACTTTTGAAAATCAGGAAAGCGATCCATGCACTTGGACATTCCAAGTATGTTGGAATGTCTTGAAATTGTACTCAGTCATAGTCAACGACGCCCTGAACAAGAATCCGTTGAAAATATTTGCATATCGTTTAAGGAATATTTTTAAAGAATTTCTGAAAATCAGGAAAGCGATCCATGCACTTAGGCAGTGACTTAACTTTTTTGTCAAAAAAGACCCCAAAAGTATCTTGGAATGTCTTGAAATTGTACACAGTCATAGTCAAGCATGCCCTGAACAAGAATCCTTTGAATATATTTGCATATCTCTTGAAGAATATTTTTAATGAACTTTTGAAAATCAGGAAAGCGATCCATGCACTTGGACATTCCAAGTATGTTGGAATGTCTTGAAATTGTACTCAGTCATAGTCAACGACGCCCTGAACAAGAATCCGTTGAAAATATTTGCATATCGCTTAAGGAATATTTTTAATGAATTTTTGAAAATCAGGAAAGCGATCCATGCACTTAGGCAGTGACTTAACTTTTTCGTCAAAAAAGACCCCAAAAGTATCTTGGAATGTCTTGAAATTGTACACAGTCATAGTCAAGCATGCCCTGAACAAGAATCCGTTGAATATATTTGCATATCTCTTGAAGAATATTTTTAATGAATTTTTGAAAATCCGAAAAGCGATCCATGCACTTGGACATTCCAAGTATGTTGGAATGTCTTGAAATTGTACTCAGTCATAGTCAACGACGCTCTGAACAAGAATCAATTGAAAATATTTGCATATCTCTTAAGGAATATTTTTAATGAATTTTTGAAAATGAGGAATTTCTGTGCACTTAGGCAGTGACTTAACTTTTTATTCAAAAAAGACCCCAAAAGTATCTTGGAATGTCTTGAAATTGTACACAGTCATAGTCAAGCATGCCCTGAACAAGAATCCGTTGAATATATTTGCATATCTCTTGAAGAATATTTTTAATGAACTTTTGAAAATCAGGAAAGCGATCCATGTACCTGGACATTCAAAGTATGTTGGAATGTCTTGAAATTGTACACAGTCATAGTCAAGCATGCCCTGAACAAGAATCCGTTGAATATATTTGCATATCTCTTGAAGAATATTTTTAATGAATTTTTGAAAATCCGAAAAGCGATCCATGCACTTGGACATTCAAAGTATGTTGGAATGTCTTGAAATTGTACTCAGTCATAGTCAACGACGCCCTGAACAAGAATCAATTGAAAATATTTGCATATCTCTTAAGGAATATTTTTAATGAATTTTTGAAAATGAGGAAAGTCTGTGCACTTAGGCAGTGACTTAACTTTTTATTCAAAAAAGACCCCAAAAGTATCTTGGAATGTCTTGAAATTGTACACAGTCATAGTCAAGCATGCCCTGAACAAGAATCCGTTGAATATATTTGCATATCTCTTGAAGAATATTTTTAATGAACTTTTGAAAATCAGGAAAGCGATCCATGCACTTAGGCAGTGACTTAACTTTTTCGTCAAAAAAGACCCCAAAAGTATCTTGGAATGTCTTGAAATTGTACACAGTCATAGTCAAGAATGCCCTGAACAAGAATCCGTTGAATATATTTGCATATCTCTTGAAGAATATTTTTAATGAATTTTTGAAAATCCGGAAAGCGATCCATGCACTTGGACATTCCAAGTATGTTGGAATGTCTTGAAATTGTACTCGGTCATAGTCAACGACGCCCTGAACAAGAATCCATTGAAAATATTTGCATATCTCTTAAGGAATATTTTTAATGAATTTTTGAAAATGAGGAAAGTCTGTGCACTTAGGCAGTGACTTAACTTTTTATTCAAAAAAGACCCCAAAAGTATCTTGGAATGTCTTGAAATTGTACACAGTCATAGTCAAGCATGCCCTGAACAAGAATCCGTTGAATATATTTGCATATCTCTTGAAGAATATTTTTAATGAACTTTTGAAAATCAGGAAAGCGATCCATGCACTTGGACATTCCAAGTATGTTGGAATGTCTTGAAATTGTACTCAGTCATAGTCAACGACGCCCTGAACAAGAATCCGTTGAAAATATTTGCATATCGTTTAAGGAATATTTTTAATGAATTTTTGAAAATGATGAAAGTCTGTGCATTTAGGCAGTGACTTAACTTTTTATTCAAAAAAGACCCCAAAGGTATCTTGGAATGTCTTGAAATTGTACACAGTCATAGTCAAGCATGCCCTGAACAAGAATCCGTTGAATATATTTGCATATCTCTTGAAGAATATTTTTAATGAACTTTTGAAAATCAGGAAAGCGATCCATGCACTTGGACATTCCAAGTATGTTGGAATGTCTTGAAATTGTACTCAGTCATAGTCAACGACGCCCTGAACAAGAATCCGTTGAAAATATTTGCATATCGCTTAAGGAATATTTCTAATGAATTTTTGAAAATCAGGAAAGCGATCCATGCACTTAGGCAGTGACTTAACTTTTTTGTCAAAAAAGACCCCAAACGTATCTTGGAATGTCTTGAAATTGTACACAGTCATAGTCAAGCATGCCCTGAACAAGAATCCGTTGAATATATTTGCATATCTCTTGAAGAATATTTTTAATGAACTTTTGAAAATCAGGAAAGCGATCCATGTACCTGGACATTCAAAGTATGTTGGAATGTCTTGAAATTGTACACAGTCATAGTCAAGCATGCCCTGAACAAGAATCCGTTGAATATATTTGCATATCTCTTGAAGAATATTTTTAATGAATTTTTGAAAATCCGAAAAGCGATCCATGCACTTGGACATTCAAAGTATGTTGGAATGTCTTGAAATTGTACTCAGTCATAGTCAACGACGCCCTGAACAAGAATCAATTGAAAATATTTGCATATCTCTTAAGGAATATTTTTAATGAATTTTTGAAAATGAGGAAAGTCTGTGCACTTAGGCAGTGACTTAACTTTTTATTCAAAAAAGACCCCAAAAGTATCTTGGAATGTCTTGAAATTGTACACAGTCATAGTCAAGCATGCCCTGAACAAGAATCCGTTGAATATATTTGCATATCTCTTGAAGAATATTTTTAATGAACTTTTGAAAATCAGGAAAGCGATCCATGCACTTGGACATTCCAAGTATGTTGGAATGTCTTGAAATTGTACTCAGTCATAGTCAACGACGCCCTGAACAAGAATCCGTTGAAAATATTTGCATATCGTTTAAGGAATATTTTTAAAGAATTTCTGAAAATCAGGAAAGCGATCCATGCACTTAGGCAGTGACTTAACTTTTTCGTCAAAAAAGACCCCAAAAGTATCTTGGAATGTCTTGAAATTGTACACAGTCATAGTCAAGCATGCCCTGAACAAGAATCCGTTGAATATATTTGCATATCTCTTGAAGAATATTTTTAATGAATTTTTGAAAATCCGGAAAGCGATCCATGCACTTGGACATTCCAAGTATGTTGGAATGTCTTGAAATTGTACTCGGTCATAGTCAACGACGCCCTGAACAAGAATCCATTGAAAATATTTGCATATCTCTTAAGGAATATTTTTAATGAATTTTTGAAAATGAGGAAAGTCTGTGCACTTAGGCAGTGACTTAACTTTTTATTCAAAAAAGACCCCAAAAGTATCTTGGAATGTCTTGAAATTGTACACAGTCATAGTCAAGCATGCCCTGAACAAGAATCCGTTGAATATATTTGCATATCTCTTGAAGAATATTTTTAATGAACTTTTGAAAATCAGGAAAGCGATCCATGCACTTGGACATTCCAAGTATGTTGGATTGTCTTGAAATTGTACTCAGTCATAGTCAACGACGCCCTGAACAAGAATCCGTTGAAAATATTTGCATATCGTTTAAGGAATATTTTTAATGAATTTTTGAAAATGATGAAAGTCTGTGCATTTAGGCAGTGACTTAACTTTTTATTCAAAAAAGACCCCAAAGGTATCTTGGAATGTCTTGAAATTGTACACAGTCATAGTCAAGCATGCCCTGAACAAGAATCCGTTGAATATATTTGCATATCTCTTGAAGAATATTTTTAATGAACTTTTGAAAATCAGGAAAGCGATCCATGCACTTGGACATTCCAAGTATGTTGGAATGTCTTGAAATTGTACTCAGTCATAGTCAACGACGCCCTGAACAAGAATCCGTTGAAAATATTTGCATATCGCTTAAGGAATATTTCTAATGAATTTTTGAAAATCAGGAAAGCGATCCATGCACTTAGGCAGTGACTTAACTTTTTTGTCAAAAAAGACCCCAAACGTATCTTGGAATGTCTTGAAATTGTACACAGTCATAGTCAAGCATGCCCTGAACAAGAATCCGTTGAATATATTTGCATATCTCTTGAAGAATATTTTTAATGAACTTTTGAAAATCAGGAAAGCGATCCATGCACTTGGACATTCCAAGTATGTTGGAATGTCTTGAAATTGTACTCAGTCATAGTCAACGACGCCCTGAACAAGAATCCGTTGAAAATATTTGCGTATCGTTTAAGGAATATTTTTAAAGAATTTCTGAAAATCAGGAAAGCGATCCATGCACTTAGGCAGTGACTTAACTTTTTCGTCAAAAAAGACCCCAAAAGTATCTTGGAATGTCTTGAAATTGTACACAGTCATAGTCAAGAATGCCCTGAACAAGAATCCGTTGAATATATTTGCATATCTCTTGAAGAATATTTTTAATGAATTTTTGAAAATCCGGAAAGTGATCCATGCACTTGGACATTCCAAGTATGTTGGAATGTCTTGAAATTGTACTCGGTCATAGTCAACGACGCCCTGAACAAGAATCCATTGAAAATATTTGCATATCTCTTAAGGAATATTTTTAATGAATTTTTGAAAATGATGAAAGTCTGTGCACTTAGGCAGTGACTTAACTTTTTATTCAAAAAAGACCCCAAAGGTATCTTGGAATGTCTTGAAATTGTACACAGTCATAGTCAAGCATGCCCTGAACAAGAATCCGTTGAATATATTTGCATATCTCTTGAAGAATATTTTTAATGAATTTTTGAAAATCCGGAAAGCGATCCATGCACTTGGACATTCCAAGTATGTTGGAATGTCTTGAAATTGTACTCGGTCATAGTCAACGACGCCCTGAACAAGAATCCATTGAAAATATTTGCATATCTCTTAAGGAATATTTTTAATGAATTTTTGAAAGTCTGTGCACTTAGGCAGTGACTTAACTTTTTATTCAAAAAAGACCCCAAAAGTATCTTGGAATGTCTTGAAATTGTACACAGTCATAGTCAAGCATGCCCTGAACAAGAATCCGTTGAATATATTTGCATATCTCTTGAAGAATATTTTTAATGAACTTTTGAAAATCAGGAAAGCGATCCATGCACTTGGACATTCCAAGTATGTTGGAATGTCTTGAAATTGTACTCAGTCATAGCCAACGACGCCCTGAACAAGAATCCGTTGAAAATATTTGCATATCGTTTAAGGAATATTTTTAAAGAATTTCTGAAAATCAGGAAAGCGATCCATGCACTTAGGCAGTGACTTAACTTTTTCTTCAAAAAAGACCCCAAAAGTATCTTGGAATGTCTTGAAATTGTACACAGTCATAGTCAAGAATGCCCTGAACAAGAATCCGTTGAATATATTTGCATATCTCTTGAAGAATATTTTTAATGAATTTTTGAAAATCCGGAAAGCTATCCATGCACTTGGACATTCCAAGTATGTTGGAATGTCTTGAAATTGTACTCGGTCATAGTCAACGACGCCCTGAACAAGAATCCATTGAAAATATTTGCATATCTCTTAAGGAATATTTTTAAAGAATTTTTGAAAATCCGGAAAGCGATCCATGCACTTGGACATTCCAAGTATGTTGGAATGTCTTGAAATTGTACTCGGTCATAGTCAACGACGCCCTGAACAAGAATCCATTGAAAATATTTGCATATCTCTTAAGGAATATTTTTAATGAATTTTTGAAAATGATGAAAGTCTGTGCACTTAGGCAGTGACTTAACTTTTTATCCAAAAAAGACCCCAAAGGTATCTTGGAATGTCTTGAAATTGTACACAGTCATAGTCAAGCATGCCCTGAACAAGAATCCGTTGAATATATTTGCATATCTCTTGAAGAATATTTTTAATGAACTTTTGAAAATCAGGAAAGCGATCCATGCACTTAGGCAGTGACTTAACTTTTTTGTCAAAAAAGACCCCAAAAGTATCTTGGAATGTCTTGAAATTGTACACAGTCATAGTCAAGCATGCCCTGAACAAGAATCCGTTGAATATATTTGCATATCTCTTGAAGAATATTTTTAATGAACTTTTGAAAATCAGGAAAGCGATCCATGCACTTGGACATTCCAAGTATGTTGGAATGTCTTGAAATTGTAATCAGTCATAGTCAACGATGCCCTGAACAAGAATCCGTTGAAAATATTTGCATATCGTTTAAGGAATATTTTTAAAGAATTTCTGAAAATCAGGAAAGCGATCCATGCACTTAGGCAGTGACTTAACTTTTTATTCAAAAAAGACCCCAAAAGTATCTTGGAATGTCTTGAAATTGTACACAGTCATAGTCAAGCATGCCCTGAACAAGAATCCGTTGAATATATTTGCATATCGCTTAAGGAATATTTTTAATGAATTTTTGAAAATCAGGAAAGCGATCCATGCACTTGGACATTCCAAGTATGTTGGAATGTCTTGAAATTGTACTCAGTCATAGTCAACGACGCCCTGAACAAGAATCCGTTGAAAATATTTGCATATCGCTTCAGGAATATTTTAAATGAATTTTTGAAAATCAGGAAAGCGATCCATGCACTGAGGCAGTGACTTAACTTTTTTGTCAAAAAAGACCCCAAAAGTATCTTGGAATGTCTTGAAATTGTACACAGTCATAGTCAAGCATGCCCTGAACAAGAATCCGTTGAATATATTTGCATATCTCTTGAAGAATATTTTTAATGAACTTTTGAAAATCAGGAAAGCGATCCATGCACTTGGACATTCCAAGTATGTTGGAATGTCTTGAAATTGTACTCAGTCATAGCCAACGACGCCCTGAACAAGAATCCGTTGAAAATATTTGCATATCGTTTAAGGAATATTTTTAAAGAATTTCTGAAAATCAGGAAAGCGATCCATGCACTTAGGCAGTGACTTAACTTTTTATCCAAAAAAGACCCCAAAGGTATCTTGGAATGTCTTGAAATTGTACACAGTCATAGTCAAGCATGCCCTGAACAAGAATCCGTTGAATATATTTGCATATCTCTTGAAGAATATTTTTAATGAATTTTTGAAAATCCGGAAAGCGATCCATGCACTTGGACATTCCAAGTATGTTGGAATGTCTTGAAATTGTACTCGGTCATAGTCAACGACGCCCTGAACAAGAATCCATTGAAAATATTTGCATATCTCTTAAGGAATATTTTTAATGAATTTTTGAAAATGATGAAAGTCTGTGCACTTAGGCAGTGACTTAACTTTTTATCCAAAAAAGACCCCAAAGGTATCTTGGAATGTCTTGAAATTGTACACAGTCATAGTCAAGCATGCCCTGAACAAGAATCCGTTGAATATATTTGCATATCTCTTGAAGAATATTTTTAATGAACTTTTGAAAATCAGGAAAGCGATCCATGCACTTAGGCAGTGACTTAACTTTTTTGTCAAAAAAGACCCCAAAAGTATCTTGGAATGTCTTGAAATTGTACACAGTCATAGTCAAGCATGCCCTGAACAAGAATCCGTTGAATATATTTGCATATCTCTTGAAGAATATTTTTAATGAACTTTTGAAAATCAGGAAAGCGATCCATGCACTTGGACATTCCAAGTATGTTGGAATGTCTTGAAATTGTACTCAGTCATAGTCAACGACGCCCTGAACAAGAATCCGTTGAAAATATTTGCATATCGTTTAAGGAATATTTTTAAAGAATTTCTGAAAATCAGGAAAGCGATCCATGCACTTAGGCAGTGACTTAACTTTTTCGTCAAAAAAGACCCCAAAAGTATCTTGGAATGTCTTGAAATTGTACACAGTCATAGTCAAGAGTGCCCTGAACAAGAATCCGTTGAATATATTTGCATATCTCTTGAAGAATATTTTTAATGAATTTTTGAAAATCCGGAAAGCGATCCATGCACTTGGACATTCCAAGTATGTTGGAATGTCTTGAAATTGTACTCGGTCATAGTCAACGACGCCCTGAACAAGAATCCATTGAAAATATTTGCATATCTCTTAAGGAATATTTTTAATGAATTTTTGAAAATGATGAAAGTCTGTGCACTTAGGCAGTGACTTAACTTTTTATCCAAAAAAGACCCCAAAGGTATCTTGGAATGTCTTGAAATTGTACACAGTCATAGTCAAGCATGCCCTGAACAAGAATCCGTTGAATATATTTGCATATCTCTTGAAGAATATTTTTAATGAACTTTTGAAAATCAGGAAAGCGATCCATGCACTTAGGCAGTGACTTAACTTTTTTGTCAAAAAAGACCCCAAAAGTATCTTGGAATGTCTTGAAATTGTACACAGTCATAGTCAAGCATGCCCTGAACAAGAATCCGTTGAATATATTTGCATATCTCTTGAAGAATATTTTTAATGAACTTTTGAAAATCAGGAAAGCGATCCATGCACTTGGACATTCCAAGTATGTTGGAATGTCTTGAAATTGTAATCAGTCATAGTCAACGATGCCCTGAACAAGAATCCGTTGAAAATATTTGCATATCGTTTAAGGAATATTTTTAAAGAATTTCTGAAAATCAGGAAAGCGATCCATGCACTTAGGCAGTGACTTAACTTTTTATTCAAAAAAGACCCCAAAAGTATCTTGGAATGTCTTGAAATTGTACACAGTCATAGTCAAGCATGCCCTGAACAAGAATCCGTTGAATATATTTGCATATCTCTTGAAGAATATTTTTAATGAACTTTTGAAAATCAGGAAAGCGATCCATGCACTTGGACATTCCAAGTATGTTGGAATGTCTTGAAATTGTACTCAGTCATAGTCAACGACGCCCTGAACAAGAATCCGTTGAAAATATTTGCATATCGCTTCAGGAATATTTTAAATGAATTTTTGAAAATCAGGAAAGCGATCCATGCACTGAGGCAGTGACTTAACTTTTTTGTCAAAAAAGACCCCAAAAGTATCTTGGAATGTCTTGAAATTGTACACAGTCATAGTCAAGCATGCCCTGAACAAGAATCCGTTGAATATATTTGCATATCTCTTGAAGAATATTTTTAATGAACTTTTGAAAATCAGGAAAGCGATCCATGCACTTGGACATTCCAAGTATGTTGGAATGTCTTGAAATTGTACTCAGTCATAGTCAACGACGCCCTGAACAAGAATCCGTTGAAAATATTTGCATATCGTTTAAGGAATATTTTTAAAGAATTTCTGAAAATCAGGAAAGCGATCCATGCACTTAGGCAGTGACTTAACTTTTTCGTCAAAAAAGACCCCAAAAGTATCTTGGAATGTCTTGAAATTGTACACAGTCATAGTCAAGAGTGCCCTGAACAAGAATCCGTTGAATATATTTGCATATCTCTTGAAGAATATTTTTAATGAATTTTTGAAAATCCGGAAAGCGATCCATGCACTTGGACATTCCAAGTATGTTGGAATGTCTTGAAATTGTACTCGGTCATAGTCAACGACGCCCTGAACAAGAATCAATTGAAAATATTTGCATATCTCTTAAGGAATATTTTTAATGAATTTTTGAAAATGATGAAAGTCTGTGCACTTAGGCAGTGACTTAACTTTTTATCCAAAAAAGACCCCAAAGGTATCTTGGAATGTCTTGAAATTGTACACAGTCATAGTCAAGCATGCCCTGAACAAGAATCCGTTGAATATATTTGCATATCTCTTGAAGAATATTTTTAATGAACTTTTGAAAATCAGGAAAGCGATCCATGCACTTGGACATTCCAAGTATGTTGGAATGTCTTGAAATTGTACTCAGTCATAGTCAACGACGCCCTGAACAAGAATCCGTTGAAAATATTTGCATATCGCTTAAGGAATATTTTTTATGAATTTTTGAAAATCAGGAAAGCGATCCATGCACTTAGGCAGTGACTTAACTTTTTTGTCAAAAAAGACCCCAAAAGTATCTTGGAATGTCTTGAAATTGTTCACAGTCATAGTCAAGCATGCCCTGAACAAGAATCCGTTGAATATATTTGCATATCTCTTGAAGAATATTTTTAATGAATTTTTGAAAATCCGAAAAGCGATCCATGCACTTGGACATTCCAAGTATGTTGGAATGTCTTTAAATTGTACTCAGTCATAGTCAACGACGCCCTGAACAAGAATCCGTTGAAAATATTTGCATATCGCTTAAGGAATATTTTTAAAGAATTTCTGAAAATCAGGAAAGCGATCCATGCACTTAGGCAGTGACTTAACTTTTTCGTCAAAAAAGACCCCAAAAGTATCTTGGAATGTCTTGAAATTGTACACAGTCATAGTCAAGCATGCCCTGAACAAGAATCCGTTGAATATATTTGCATATCTCTTGAAGAATATTTTTAATGAATTTTTGAAAATCCGGAAAGCGATCCATGCACTTGGACATTCCAAGTATGTTGGAATGTCTTGAAATTGTACTCAGTCATAGTCAACAACGCCCTGAACAAGAATCCATTGAAAATATTTGCATATCTCTTAAGGAATATTTTTAATGAATTTTTGAAAATGAGGAAAGCGATCCATGCACTTAGGCAGTGACTTAACTTTTTCGTCAAAAAAGACCCCAAAAGTATCTTGGAATGTCTTGAAATTGTACACAGTCATAGTCAAGCATGCCCTGAACAAGAATCGGTTGAATATATTTGCATATCTCTTGAAGAATATTTTTAATGAACTTTTGAAAATCAGGAAAGCGATCCATGCACTTGGACATTCCAAGTATGTTGGAATGTCTTGAAATTGTACTCAGTCATAGTCAACGACGCCCTGAACAAGAATCCGTTGAAAATATTTGCATATCGCTTAAGGAATATTTTTAATGAATTTTTGAAAATCAGGAAAGCGATCCATGCACTTAGGCAGTGACTTAACTTTTTTGTCAAAAAAGACCCCAAAAGTATCTTGGAATGTCTTGAAATTGTACACAGTCATAGTCAAGCATGCCCTGAACAAGAATCCGTTGAATATATTTGCATATCTCTTGAAGAATATTTTTAATGAATTTTTGAAAATCCGAAAAGCGATCCATGCACTTGGACATTCCAAGTATGTTGGAATGTCTTGAAATTGTACTCAGTCATAGTCAACGACGCCCTGAACAAGAATCCGTTGAAAATATTTGCATATCTCTTAAGGAATATTTTTAATGAATTTTTGAAAATGAGGAAAGTCTGTGCACTTCGGCAGTGACTTAACTTTTTATTCAAAAAAGACCCCAAAGGTATCTTGGAATGTCTTGAAATTGTACACAGTCATAGTCAAGCATGCCCTGAACAAGAATCCGTTGAATATATTTGCATATCTCTTGAAGAATATTTTTAATGAACTTTTGAAAATCAGGAAAGCGATCCATGCACTTGGACATTCCAAGTATGTTGGAATGTCTTGAAATTGTACTCAGTCATAGTCAACGACGCCCTGAACAAGAATCCGTTGAAAATATTTGCATATCGTTTAAGGAATATTTTTAAAGAATTTCTGAAAATCAGGAAAGCGATCCATGCACTTAGGCAGTGACTTAACTTTTTATTCAAAAAAGACCCCAAAAGTATCTTGGAATGTCTTGAAATTGTACACAGTCATAGTCAAGCATGCCCTGAACAAGAATCCGTTGAATATATTTGCATATCTCTTGAAGAATATTTTTAATGAACTTTTGAAAATCAGGAAATTGATCCATGCACTTGGACATTCCAAGTATGTTGGAATGTCTTGAAATTGTACTCAGTCATAGTCAACGACGCCCTGAACAAGAATCCGTTGAAAATATTTGCATATCGTTTAAGGAATATTTTTAAAGAATTTCTGAAAATCAGGAAAGCGATCCATGCACTTAGGCAGTGACTTAACTTTTTCGTCAAAAAAGACCCCAAAAGTATCTTGGAATGTCTTGAAATTGTACACAGTCATAGTCAAGCATGCCCTGAACAAGAACCTGTTGAATATATTTGCATATCTCTTGAAGAATATTTTAAATGAATTTTTGAAAATCCGGAAAGCTATCCATGCACTTGGACATTCCAAGTAAGTTGGAATGTCTTGAAATTGTACTCAGTCATAGTCAACGACGCCCTGAACAAGAATCTATTGAAAATATTTGCATATCTCTTAAGGAATATTTTTAATGAATTTTTGAAAATGAGGAATTTCTGTGCACTTAGGCAGTGACTTAACTTTTTATTCAAAAAAGACCCCAAAAGTATCTTGGAATGTCTTGAAATTGTACACAGTCATAGTCAAGCATGCCCTGAACAAGAATCCGTTGAATATATTTGCATATCTCTTGAAGAATATTTTTAATGAATTTTTGAAAATCCGAAAAGCGATCCATGCACTTGGACATTCCAAGTATGTTGGAATGTCTTGAAATTGTACTCAGTCATAGTCAACGACGCCCTGAACAAGAATCAATTGAAAATATTTGCATATCTCTTAAGGAATATTTTTAATGAATTTTTGAAAATTAGGAAAGCGATCCATGCACTTAGGCAGTGACTTAACTTTTGATGTTTTTGGTTTGTTTTTAAAGCATTAAAGCTGCAGGAGTTCATCCATGTCGCCCAGTCGCTGGAAACAAACGTTTGGACACCATGGATCACACAGCAGGAAATAAGGTGAGACGGAGGAAACGATCCATTTGCCCTGATGCACTTAGTGACTTGACTTTTTTTTCAAAAAAGACCCCAAAAGTATCTTGGAATGTCTTGAAATTGTACACAGTCATAGTCAAGCATGCCCTGAACAAGAATCCGTTGAATATATTTGCATATCTCTTGAGGAATATTTTTAATGAATTTTTGAAAATCAGGAAAGCGATCCATGCACTTAGGCAGTGACTTAACTTTTGATGTTTTTGGGTTGTTTTTAAAGAATTAAAGCTGCAGGAGTTCATCCATGTCGTCCAGTCGCTGGAAACAAACGTTTGGACACCGTGGATCACACAGCAGGATATCAGGTGAGACGAATGAAACGATCCATTTGCCCTGATGCACTTAGTGACTTGACTTTTTTTTCAAAAAAAAACCCAAAAGTAAATTGGAATGTCTTGAAATTGTACACAGTCATAGTCAAGCATGCCCTGAACAAGAATCCGTTGAATATATTTGCATATCTCTTGAAGAATATTTTTAATGAATTTTTGAAAATCCGGAAAGCGATCCATGCACTTGGATATTCCAAGTATGTTGGAATGTCTTGAAATTGTACTCAGTCATAGTCAACGACGCCCTGAACAAGAATCCGTTGAAAATATTTGCATATCGCTTAAGGAATATTTTTAATGAATTTTTGAAAATCAGGAAAGCAATCCATGCACTTAGGCAGTGACTTAACTTTTTTGTCAAAAAAGACCCCAAAAGTATCTTGGAATGTCTTGAAATTGTACACAGTCATAGTCAAGCATGCCCTGAACAAGAAACCGTTGAATATATTTGCATATCTCTTGAAGAATATTTTTAATGAATTTTTGAAAATCCGAAAAGCGATCCATGCACTTGGACATTCCAAGTATGTTGGAATGTCTTGAAATTGTACTCAGTCATAGTCAACGACGCCCTGAACAAGAATCAATTGAAAATATTTGCATATCTCTTAAGGAATATTTTTAATGAATTTTTGAAAATGAGGAAAGTCTGTGCACTTAGGCAGTGACTTAACTTTTTATTCAAAAAAGACCACAAAAGTATCTTGGAATGTCTTGAAATTGTACACAGTCATAGTCAAGCAAGCCCTGAACAAGAATCCGTTGAATATATTTGCATATCTCTTGAAGAATATTTTTAATGAACTTTTGAAAATCAGGAAAGCGATCCATGCACTTGGACATTCCAAGTATGTTGGAATGTCTTGAAATTGTACTCAGTCATAGTCAACAACGCCCTGAACAAGAATCCGTTGAAAATATTTGCATATCGCTTAAGGAATATTTTTAATGAATTTTTGAAAATCAGGAAAGCAATCCATGCACTTAGGCAGTGACTTAACTTTTTCGTCAAAAAAGACCCCAAAAGTATCTTGGAATGTCTTGAAATTGTACACAGTCATAGTCAAGCATGCCCTGAACAAGAATCCGTTGAATATATTTGCATATCTCTTGAAGAATATTTTTAATGAACTTTTGAAAATCAGGAAAGCGATCCATGCACTTGGACATTCCAAGTATGTTGGAATGTCTTGAAATTGTACTCAGTCATAGTCAACGACGCCCTGAACAAGAATCCGTTGAAAATATTTGCATATCGCTTAAGGAATATTTTTAATGAATTTTTGAAAATCAGGAAAGCGATCCATGCACTTAGGCAGTGACTTAACTTTTTCGTCAAAAAAGACCCCAAAAGTATCTTGGAATGTCTTGAAATTGTACACAGTCATAGTCAAGCATGCCCTGAACAAGAATCCGTTGAATATATTTGCATATCTCTTGAAGAATATTTTTAATGAATTTTTGAAAATCCGAAAAGCACCATGCACTTGGACATTCCAAGTATGTTGGAATGTCTTGAAATTGTACTCAGTCATAGTCAACGACGCTCTGAACAAGAATCAATTGAAAATATTTGCATATCTCTTAAGGAATATTTTTAATGAATTTTTGAAAATGAGGAAAGTCTGTGCACTTAGGCAGTGACTTAACTTTTTATTCAAAAAAGACCCCAAAAGTATCTTGGAATGTCTTGAAATTGTACACAGTCATAGTCAAGCATGCCCTGAACAAGAATCCGTTGAATATATTTGCATATCTCTTGAAGAATATTTTTAATGAACTTTTGAAAATCCGGAAAGCGATCCATGTACTTGGACATTCAAAGTATGTTGGAATGTCTTGAAATTGTACTCGGTCATAGTCAACGACGCCCTGAACAAGAATCCGTTGAAAATATTTGCATATCGCTTAAGGAATATTTTTAATGAATTTTTGAAAATGATGAAAGTCTGTGCACTTAGGCAGTGACTTAACTTTTTATTCAAAAAAGACCCCAAAGGTATCTTGGAATGTCTTGAAATTGTACACAGTCATAGTCAAGCATGCCCTGAACAAGAATCCGTTGAATATATTTGCATATCTCTTGAAGAATATTTTTAATGAAATTTTGAAAATCAGGAAAGCGATCCATGCACTTGGACATTCCAAGTATGTTGGAATGTCTTGAAATTGTACTCAGTCATAGTCAACGACGCCCTGAACAAGAATCCGTTGAAAATATTTGCATATCGTTTAAGGAATATTTTTAAAGAATTTCTGAAAATCAGGAAAGCGATCCATGCACTTAGGCAGTGACTAAACTTTTTTGTCAAAAAAGACCCCAAAAGTATCTTGGAATGTCTTGAAATTGTACACAGTCATAGTCAAGCATGCCCTGAACAAGAATATGTTGAATATATTTGCATATCTCTTGAAGAATATTTTTAATTAATTTTTGAAAATCCGAAAAGCGATCCATGCACTTGGACATTCCAAGTATGTTGGAATGTCTTGAAATTGTACTCAGTCATAGTCAACGACGCCCTGAACAAGAATCAATTGAAAATATTTGCATATCTCTTAAGGAATATTTTTAATGAATTTTTGAAAATGAGGAAAGTCTGTGCACTTAGGCAGTGACTTAACTTTTTCTTCAAAAAAGACCCCAAAAGTATCTTGGAATGTCTTGAAATTGTACACAGTCATAGTCAAGCATGCCCTGAACAAGAATCCGTTGAATATATTTGCATATCTCTTGAAGAATATTTTTAATGAACTTTTGAAAATCAGGAAAGCGATCCATGCACTTGGACATTCCAAGTATGTTGGAATGTCTTGAAATTGTACTCAGTCATAGTCAACGACGCCCTGAACAAGAATCCGTTGAAAATATTTGCATATCGTTTAAGGAATATTTTTAAAGAATTTCTGAAAATCAGGAAAGCGATCCATGCACTTAGGCAGTGACTTAACTTTTTCGTCAAAAAAGACCCCAAAAGTATCTTGGAATGTCTTGAAATTGTACACAGTCATAGTCAAGAATGCCCTGAACAAGAATCCGTTGAATATATTTGCATATCTCTTGAAGAATATTTTTAATGAATTTTTGAAAATCCGGAAAGCGATCCATGCACTTGGACATTCCAAGTATGTTGGAATGTCTTGAAATTGTACTCGGTCATAGTCAACGACGCCCTGAACAAGAATCAATTGAAAATATTTGCATATCTCTTAAGGAATATTTTTAATGAATTTTTGAAAATGAGGAAAGTCTGTGCACTTAGGCAGTGACTTAACTTTTTATTCAAAAAAGACCCCAAAAGTATCTTGGAATGTCTTGAAATTGTACACAGTCATAGTCAAGCATGCCCTGAACAAGAATCCGTTGAATATATTTGCATATCTCTTGAAGAATATTTTTAATGAACTTTTGAAAATCAGGAAAGCGATCCATGTACTTGGACATTCAAAGTATGTTGGAATGTCTTGAAATTGTACTCGGTCATAGTCAACGACGCCCTGAACAAGAATCCGTTGAAAATATTTGCATATCGCTTAAGGAATATTTTTAATGAATTTTTGAAAATCAGGAAAGCCATCCATGCACTTAGGCAGTGACTTAACTTTTTCGTCAAAAAAGACCCCAAAAGTATCTTGGAATGTCTTGAAATTGTACACAGTCATAGTCAAGCATGCCCTGAACAAGAATCCGTTGAATATATTTGCATATCTCTTGAAGAATATTTTTAATGAACTTTTGAAAATCAGGAAAGCGATCCATGCACTTGGACATTCCAAGTATGTTGGAATGTCTTGAAATTGTACTCAGTCATAGTCAACGACGCCCTGAACAAGAATCCGTTGAAAATATTTGCATATCGCTTAAGGAATATTTTTAATGAATTTTTGAAAATCAGGAAAGCGATCCATGCACTTAGGCAGTGACTAAACTTTTTTGTCAAAAAAGACCCCAAAAGTATCTTGGAATGTCTTGAAATTGTACACAGTCATAGTCAAGCATGCCCTGAACAAGAATATGTTGAATATATTTGCATATCTCTTGAAGAATATTTTTAATTAATTTTTGAAAATCCGAAAAGCGATCCATGCACTTGGACATTCCAAGTATGTTGGAATGTCTTGAAATTGTACTCAGTCATAGTCAACGACGCCCTGAACAAGAATCAATTGAAAATATTTGCATATCTCTTAAGGAATATTTTTAATGAATTTTTGAAAATGAGGAAAGTCTGTGCACTTAGGCAGTGACTTAACTTTTTATTCAAAAAAGACCCCAAAAGTATCTTGGAATGTCTTGAAATTGTACACAGTCATAGTCAAGCATGCCCTGAACAAGAATCCGTTGAATATATTTGCATATCTCTTGAAGAATATTTTTAATGAACTTTTGAAAATCAGGAAAGCGATCCATGCACTTGGACATTCCAAGTATGTTGGAATGTCTTGAAATTGTACTCAGTCATAGTCAACGACGCCCTGAACAAGAATCCGTTGAAAATATTTGCATATCGTTTAAGGAATATTTTTAAAGAATTTCTGAAAATCAGCAAAGCGATCCATGCACTTAGGCAGTGACTTAACTTTTTCGTCAAAAAAGACCCCAAAAGTATCTTGGAATGTCTTGAAATTGTACACAGTCATAGTCAAGAATGCCCTGAACAAGAATCCGTTGAATATATTTGCATATCTCTTGAAGAATATTTTTAATGAATTTTTGAAAATCCGGAAAGCGATCCATGCACTTGGACATTCCAAGTATGTTGGAATGTCTTGAAATTGTACTCGGTCATAGTCAACGACGCCCTGAACAAGAATCCATTGAAAATATTTGCATATCTCTTAAGGAATATTTTTAATGAATTTTTGAAAATGATGAAAGTCTGTGCACTGAGGCAGTGACTTAACTTTTTTTTCAAAAAAGACCCCAAAGGTATCTTGGAATGTCTTGAAATTGTACACAGTCATAGTCAAGCATGCCCTGAACAAGAATCCATTGAATATATTTGCATATCTCTTGAAGAATATTTTTAATGAACTTTTGAAAATCAGGAAAGGGATCCATGTACTTGGACATTCAAAGTATGTTGGAATGTCTTGAAATTGTACTCAGTCATAGTCAACGACGCCCTGAACAAGAATCCGTTGAAAATATTTGCATATCGCTTAAGGAATATTTTTAATGAATTTTTGAAAATCAGGAAAGCGATCCATGCACTTAGGCAGTGACTTAACTTTTTCGTCAAAAAAGACCCCAAAAGTATCTTGGAATGTCTTGAAATTGTACACAGTCATAGTCAAGCATGCCCTGAACAAGAATCCGTTGAATATATTTGCATATCTCTTGAAGAATATTTTTAATGAACTTTTGAAAATCAGGAAAGCTATCCATGCACTTGGACATTCCAAGTATGTTGGAATGTCTTGAAATTGTACTCAGTCATAGTCAACGACGCCCTGAAAAAGAATCCGTTGAAAATATTTGCATATCGCTTAAGGAATATTTTTAATGAATTTTTGAAAATCAGGAAAGCGATCCATGCACTTAGGCAGTGACTTAACTTTTTCGTCAAAAAAGACCCCAAAAGTATCTTGGAATGTCTTGAAATTGTACACAGTCATAGTCAAGCATGCCCTGAACAAGAATCCGTTGAATATATTTGCATATCTCTTGAAGAATATTTTTAATGAATTTTTGAAAATCCGAAAAGCGATCCATGCACTTGGACATTCCAAGTATGTTGGAATGTCTTGAAATTGTACTCAGTCATAGTCAACGACGCCCTGAACAAGAATCCATTGAAAATATTTGCATATCTCTTAAGGAATATTTTTAATGAATTTTTGAAAATGATGAAAGTCTGTGCACTTAGGCAGTGACTTAACTTTTTATTCAAAAAAGACCCCAAAGGTATCTTGGAATGTCTTGAAATTGTACACAGTCATAGTCAAGCATGCCCTGAACAAGAATCCGTTGAATATATTTGCATATCTCTTGAAGAATATTTTTAATGAACTTTTGAAAATCAGGAAAGCGATCCATGCACTTGGACATTGCAAGTATGTTGGAATGTCTTGAAATTGTACTCAGTCATAGTCAACGACGCCCTGAACAAGAATCCGTTGAAAATATTTGCATATCGTTTAAGGAATATTTTTAAAGAATTTCTGAAAATCAGGAAAGCGATCCATGCACTTAGGCAGTGACTAAACTTTTTATTCAAAAAAGACCCCAAAAGTATCTTGGAATGTCTTGAAATTGTACACAGTCATAGTCAAGCATGCCCTGAACAAGAATCCGTTGAATATATTTGCATATCTCTTGAAGAATATTTTTAATGAACTTTTGAAAATCAGGAAAGCGATCCATGCACTTGGACATTCCAAGTATGTTGGAATGTCTTGAAATTGTACTCGGTCATAGTCAACGACGCCCTGAACAAGAATCCATTGAAAATATTTGCATATCTCTTAAGGAATATTTTTAATGAATTTTTGAAAATGATGAAAGTCTGTGCACTTAGGCAGTGACTTAACTTTTTATTCAAAAAAGACCCCAAAGGTATCTTGGAATGTCTTGAAATTGTACACAGTCATAGTCAAGCATGCCCTGAACAAGAATCCGTTGAATATATTTGCATATCTCTTGAAGAATATTTTTAATGAACTTTTGAAAATCAGGAAAGCGATCCATGCACTTAGGCAGTGACTTAACTTTTTTGTCAAAAAAGACCCCAAAAGTATCTTGGAATGTCTTGAAATTGTACACAGTCATAGTCAAGAATGCCCTGAACAAGAATCCGTTGAATATATTTGCATATCTCTTGAAGAATATTTTTAATGAATTTTTGAAAATCCGGAAAGCGATCCATGCACTTGGACATTCCAAGTATGTTGGAATGTCTTGAAATTGTACTCAGTCATAGTCAACGACGCCCTGAACAAGAATCCATTGAAAATATTTGCATATCTCTTAAGGAATATTTTTAATTAATTTTTGAAAATGATGAAAGTCTGTGCACTTAGGCAGTGACTTAACTTTTTATTCAAAAAAGACCCCAAAGGTATCTTGGAATGTCTTCAAATTGTACACAGTCATAGTCAAGCATGCCCTGAACAAGAATCTGTTGAATATATTTGCATATCTCTTGAAGAATATTTTTAATGAACTTTTGAAAATCAGGAAAGCGATCCATGCACTTGGACATTCCAAGTATGTTGGAATGTCTTGAAATTGTACTCAGTCATAGTCAACGACGCCCTGAACAAGAATCCGTTGAAAATATTTGCATATCGCTTAAGGAATATTTCTAATGAATTTTTGAAAATCAGGAAAGCGATCCATGCACTTAGGCAGTGACTTAACTTTTTTGTCAAAAAAGACCCCAAAAGTATCTTGGAATGTCTTGAAATTGTACACAGTCATAGTCAAGCATGCCCTGAACAAGAATCCGTTGAATATATTTGCATATCTCTTGAAGAATATTTTTAATGAACTTTTGAAAATCAGGAAAGCGATCCATGCACTTGGACATTCCAAGTATGTTGGAATGTCTTGAAATTGTACTCAGTCATAGTCAACGACGCCCTGAACAAGAATCCGTTGAAAATATTTGCGTATAGTTTAAGGAATATTTTTAAAGAATTTCTGAAAATCAGGAAAGCGATCCATGCACTTAGGCAGTGACTTAACTTTTTCGTCAAAAAAGACCCCAAAAGTATCTTGGAATGTCTTGAAATTGTACACAGTCATAGTCAAGAATGCCCTGAACAAGAATCCGTTGAATATATTTGCATATCTCTTGAAGAATATTTTTAATGAATTTTTGAAAATCCGAAAAGCGATCCATGCACTTGGACATTCCAAGTATGTTGGAATGTCTTGAAATTGTACTCAGTCATAGTCAACGACGCTCTGAACAAGAATCAATTGAAAATATTTGCATATCTCTTAAGGAATATTTTTAATGAATTTTTGAAAATGAGGAAAGTCTGTGCACTAAGCCAGTGACTTAACTTTTCATTCAAAAAAGACCCCAAAAGTATCTTGGAATGTCTTGAAATTGTACACAGTCATAGTCAAGCATGCCCTGAACAAGAATCCGTTGAATATATTTGCATATCTCTTGAAGAATATTTTTAATGAACTTTTGAAAATCAGGAAAGCGATCCATGTACTTGGACATTCAAAGTATGTAGGAATGTCTTGAAATTGTACTCGTTCATAGTCAACGACGCCCTGAACAAGAATCCGTTGAAAATATTTGCATATCGCTTAAGGAATATTTTTAATGAATTTTTGAAAATCAGGAAAGCGATCCATGCACTTAGGCAGTGACTTAACTTTTTCGTCAAAAAAGACCCCAAAAGTATCTTGGAATGTCTTGAAATTGTACACAGTCATAGTCAAGCATGCCCTGAACAAGAATCCGTTGAATATATTTGCATATCTCTTGAAGAATATTTTTAATGAATTTTTGAAAATCCGGAAAGCGATCCATGCACTTGGACATTCCAAGTATGTTGGAATGTCTTGAAATTGTACTCGGTCATAGTCAACGACGCCCTGAACAAGAATCCATTGAAAATATTTGCATATCTCTTAAGGAATATTTTTAATGAATTTTTGAAAATGATGAAAGTCTGTGCACTTAGGCAGTGACTTAACTTTTTATTCAAAAAAGACCCCAAAGGTATCTTGGAATGTCTTGAAATTGTACACAGTCATAGTCAAGCATGCCCTGAACAAGAATCCGTTGAATATATTTGCATATCTCTTGAAGAATATTTTGAATGAACTTTTGAAAATCAGGAAAGCGATCCATGCACTTGGACATTGCAAGTATGTTGGAATGTCTTGAAATTGTACTCAGTCATAGTCAACGATGCCCTGAACAAGAATCCGTTGAAAATATTTGCATATCGTTTAAGGAATATTTTTAAAGAATTTCTGAAAATCAGGAAAGCGATCCATGCACTTAGGCAGTGACTAAACTTTTTTGTCAAAAAAGACCCCAAAAGTATCTTGGAATGTCTTGAAATTGTACACAGTCATAGTCAAGCATGCCCTGAACAAGAATATGTTGAATATATTTGCATATCTCTTGAATAATATTTTTAATGAATTTTTGAAAATCCGAAAAGCGATCCATGCACTTGGACATTCCAAGTATGTTGGAATGTCTTGAAATTGTACTCAGTCATAGTCAACGACGCCCTGAACAAGAATCCATTGAAAATATTTGCATATCTCTTAAGGAATATTTTTAATGAATTTTTGAAAATGATGAAAGTCTGTGCACTTAGGCAGTGACTTAACTTTTTATTCAAAAAAGACCCCAAAGGTATCTTGGAATGTCTTGAAATTGTACACAGTCATAGTCAAGCATGCCCTGAACAAGAATCCGTTGAATATATTTGCATATCTCTTGAAGAATATTTTTAATGAACTTTTGAAAATCAGGAAAGCGATCCATGCACTTGGACATTCCAAGTATGTTGGAATGTCTTGAAATTGTACTCAGTCATAGTCAACGACGCCCTGAACAAGAATCCGTTGAAAATATTTGCATATCGTTTAAGGAATATTTTTAAAGAATTTCTGAAAATCAGGAAAGCGATCCATGCACTTAGGCAGTGACTTAACTTTTTCGTCAAAAAAGACCCCAAAAGTATCTTGGAATGTCTTGAAATTGTACACAGTCATAGTCAAGAATGCCCTGAACAAGAATCCGTTGAATATATTTGCATATCTCTTGAAGAATATTTTTAATGAATTTTTGAAAATCCGGAAAGCGATCCATGCACTTGGACATTCCAAGTATGTTGGAATGTCTTGAAATTGTACTCAGTCATAGTCAACGACGCCCTGAACAAGAATCCATTGAAAATATTTGCATATCTCTTAAGGAATATTTTTAATGAATTTTTGAAAATGATGAAAGTCTGTGCACTTAGGCAGTGACTTAACTTTTTATTCAAAAAAGACCCCAAAGGTATCTTGGAATGTCTTGAAATTGTACACAGTCATAGTCAAGCATGCCCTGAACAAGAATCCGTTGAATATATTTGCATATCTCTTGAAGAATATTTTTAATGAACTTTTGAAAATCAGGAAAGCGATCCATGCACTTGGACATTCCAAGTATGTTGGAATGTCTTGAAATTGTACTCAGTCATAGTCAACGACGCCCTGAACAAGAATCCGTTGAAAATATTTGCATATCGTTTAAGGAATATTTTAAAAGAATTTCTGAAAATCAGGAAAGCGATCCATGCACTTAGGCAGTGACTTAACTTTTTTGTCAAAAAAGACCCCAAAAGTATCTTGGAATGTCTTGAAATTGTACACAGTCATAGTCAAGCATGCCCTGAACAAGAATCCGTTGAATATATTTGCATATCTCTTGAAGAATATTTTTAATGAATTTTTGAAAATCCGAAAAGCGATCCATGCACTTGGACATTCCAAGTATGTTGGAATGTCTTTAAATTGTACTCAGTCATAGTCAACGACGCCCTGAACAAGAATCAATTGAAAATATTTGCATATCTCTTAAGGAATATTTTTAATGAATTTTTGAAAATGAGGAAAGTCTGTGCACTTAGGCAGTGACTTAACTTTTTATTCAAAAAAGACCCCAAAAGTATCTTGGAATGTCTTGAAATTGTACACAGTCATAGTCAAGCATGCCCTGAACAAGAATATGTTGAATATATTTGCATATCTCTTGAAGAATATTTTTAATTAATTTTTGAAAATCCGAAAAGCGATCCATGCACTTGGACATTCCAAGTATGTTGGAATGTCTTGAAATTGTACTCAGTCATAGTCAACGACGCCCTGAACAAGAATCAATTGAAAATATTTGCATATCTCTTAAGGAATATTTTTAATGAATTTTTGAAAATGAGGAAAGTCTGTGCACTTAGGCAGTGACTTAACTTTTTATTCAAAAAAGACCCCAAAAGTATCTTGGAATGTCTTGAAATTGTACACAGTCATAGTCAAGCATGCCCTGAACAAGAATCCGTTGAATATATTTGCATATCTCTTGAAGAATATTTTTAATGAACTTTTGAAAATCAGGAAAGCGATCCATGCACTTGGACATTCCAAGTATGTTGGAATGTCTTGAAATTGTACTCAGTCATAGTCAACGACGCCCTGAACAAGAATCCGTTGAAAATATTTGCATATCGTTTAAGGAATATTTTTAAAGAATTTCTGAAAATCAGGAAAGCGATCCATGCACTTAGGCAGTGACTTAACTTTTTCGTCAAAAAAGACCCCAAAAGTATCTTGGAATGTCTTGAAATTGTACACAGTCATAGTCAAGAATGCCCTGAACAAGAATCCGTTGAATATATTTGCATATCTCTTGAAGAATATTTTTAATGAATTTTTGAAAATCTGGAAAGCGATCCATGCACTTGGACATTCCAAGTATGTTGGAATGTCTTGAAATTGTACTCGGTCATAGTCAACGACGCCCTGAACAAGAATCCATTGAAAATATTTGCATATCTCTTAAGGAATATTTTTAATGAATTTTTGAAAATGATGAAAGTCTGTGCACTGAGGCAGTGACTTAACTTTTTTTTCAAAAAAGACCCCAAAGGTATCTTGGAATGTCTTGAAATTGTACACAGTCATAGTCAAGCATGCCCTGAACAAGAATCCATTGAATATATTTGCATATCTCTTGAAGAATATTTTTAATGAACTTTTGAAAATCAGGAAAGGGATCCATGTACTTGGACATTCAAAGTATGTTGGAATGTCTTGAAATTGTACTCGGTCATAGTCAACGACGCCCTGAACAAGAATCCGTTGAAAATATTTGCATATCGCTTAAGGAATATTTTTAATGAATTTTTGAAAATCAGGAAAGCGATCCATGCACTTAGGCAGTGACTTAACTTTTTCGTCAAAAAAGACCCCAAAAGTATCTTGGAATGTCTTGAAATTGTACACAGTCATAGTCAAGCATGCCCTGAACAAGAATCCGTTGAATATATTTGCATATCTCTTGAAGAATATTTTTAATGAACTTTTGAAAATCAGGAAAGCGATCCATGCACTTGGACATTCCAAGTATGTTGGAATGTCTTGAAATTGTACTCAGTCATAGTCAACGACGCCCTGAACAAGAATCCGTTGAAAATATTTGCATATCGCTTAAGGAATATTTTTAATGAATTTTTGAAAATCAGGAAAGCGATCCATGCACTTAGGCAGTGACTTAACTTTTTCGTCAAAAAAGACCCCAAAAGTATCTTGGAATGTCTTGAAATTGTACACAGTCATAGTCAAGCATGCCCTGAACAAGAATCCGTTGAATATATTTGCATATCTCTTGAAGAATATTTTTAAGGAATTTTTGAAAATCCGAAAAGCGATCCATGCACTTGGACATTCCAAGTATGTTGGAATGTCTTTAAATTGTACTCAGTCATAGTCAACGACGCCCTGAACAAGAATCAATTGAAAATATTTGCATATCTCTTAAGGAATATTTTTAATGAATTTTTGAAAATGAGGAAAGTCTGTGCACTTAGGTAGTGACTTAACTTTTTATTCAAAAAAGACCCCAAAAGTATCTTGGAATGTCTTGAAATTGTACACAGTCATAGTCAAGCATGCCCTGAACAAGAATCCGTTGAATATATTTGCATATCTCTTGAAGAATATTTTTAATGAACTTTTGAAAATCAGGAAAGCGATCCATGCACTTGGACATTCCAAGTATGTTGGAATGTCTTGAAATTGTACTCAGTCATAGTCAACGACGCCCTGAACAAGAATCCGTTGAAAATATTTGCATATCGCTTAAGGAATATTTTTAATGAATTTTTGAAAATTAGGAAAGCGATCCATGCACTTAGGCAGTGACTTAACTTTTTATTCAAAAAAGACCCCAAAAGTATCTTGGAATGTCTTGAAATTGTACACAGTCATAGTCAAGCATGCCCTGAACAAGAATCCGTTGAATATATTTGCATATCTCTTGAAGAATATTTTAAATGAATTTTTGAAAATCCGAAAAGCGATCCATGCACTTGGACATTCCAAGTATGTTGGAATGTCTTGAAATTGTACTCAGTCATAGTCAACGACGCCCTGAACAAGAATCAATTGAAAATATTTGCATATCTCTTAAGGAATATTTTTAATGAATTTTTGAAAATGAGGAAAGTCTGTGCACTTCGGCAGTGACTTAACTTTTTATTCAAAAAAGACCCCAAAAGTATCTTGGAATGTCTTGAAATTGTACACAGTCATAGTCAAGCATGCCCTGAACAAGAATCCGTTGAATATATTTGCATATCGCTTAAGGAATATTTTTAATGAATTTTTGAAAATCAGGAAAGCGATCCATGCACTTGGACATTCCAAGTATGTTGGAATGTCTTGAAATTGTACTCAGTCATAGTCAACGACGCCCTGAACAAGAATCCGTTGAAAATATTTGCATATCTCTTAAGGAATATTTTTAATGAATTTTTGAAAATGAGGAAAGTCTGTGCACTTCGGCAGTGACTTAACTTTTTATTCAAAAAAGACCCCAAAAGTATCTTGGAATGTCTTGAAATTGTACACAGTCATAGTCAAGCATGCCCTGAACAAGAATCCGTTGAATATATTTGCATATCTCTTGAAGAATATTTTTAATGAACTTTTGAAAATCAGGAAAGCGATCCATGCACTTGGACATTCCAAGTATGTTGGAATGTCTTGAAATTGTACTCAGTCATAGTCAACGACGCCCTGAACAAGAATCCGTTGAAAATATTTGCATATCTCTTAAGGAATATTTTTAATGAATTTTTGAAAATGAGGAATTTCTGTGCACTTAGGCAGTGACTTAACTTTTTATTCAAAAAAGACCCCAAAAGTATCTTGGAATGTCTTGAAATTGTACACAGTCATAGTCAAGCATGCCCTGAACAAGAATCCGTTGAATATATTTGCATATCGCTTAAGGAATATTTTTAATGAATTTTTGAAAATCAGGAAAGCGATCCATGCACTTGGACATTCCAAGTATGTTGGAATGTCTTGAAATTGTACTCAGTCATAGTCAACGACGCCCTGAACAAGAATCCGTTGAAAATATTTGCATATCGCTTCAGGAATATCTTAAATGAATTTTTGAAAATCAGGAAAGCGATCCATGCACTTAGGCAGTGACTTAACTTTTTTGTCAAAAAAGACCCCAAAAGTATCTTGGAATGTCTTGAAATTGTACACAGTCATAGTCAAGCATGCCCTGAACAAGAATCCGTTGAATATATTTGCATATCTCTTGAAGAATATTTTTAATGAACTTTTGAAAATCAGGAAAGCGATCCATGCACTTGGACATTCCAAGTATGTTGGAATGTCTTGAAATTGTACTCAGTCATAGTCAACGACGCCCTGAACAAGAATCCGTTGAAAATATTTGCATATCGCTTAAGGAATATTTTTAATGAATTTTTGAAAATCAGGAAAGCGATCCATGCACTTAGGCAGTGACTTAACTTTTTCGTCAAAAAAGACCCCAAAAGTATCTTGGAATGTCTTGAAATTGTACACAGTCATAGTCAAGCATGCCCTGAACAAGAATCCGTTGAATATATTTGCATATCTCTTGAAGAATATTTTAAATGAATTTTTGAAAATCCGAAAAGCGATCCATGCACTTGGACATTCCAAGTATGTTGGAATGTCTTTAAATTGTACTCAGTCATAGTCAACGACGCCCTGAACAAGAATCAATTGAAAATATTTGCATATCTCTTAAGGAATATTTTTAATGAATTTTTGAAAATGAGGAAAGTCTGTGCACTTAGGTAGTGACTTAACTTTTTATTCAAAAAAGACCCCAAAAGTATCTTGGAATGTCTTGAAATTGTACACAGTCATAGTCAAGCATGCCCTGAACAAGAATCCGTTGAATATATTTGCATATCTCTTGAAGAATATTTTTAATGAACTTTTGAAAATCAGGAAAGCGATCCATGCACTTGGACATTCCAAGTATGTTGGAATGTCTTGAAATTGTACTCAGTCATAGTCAACGACGCCCTGAACAAGAATCCGTTGAAAATATTTGCATATCGTTTAAGGAATATTTTTAAAGAATTTCTGAAAATCAGGAAAGCGATCCATGCACTTAGGCAGTGACTTAACTTTTTCGTCAAAAAAGACCCCAAAAGTATCTTGGAATGTCTTGAAATTGTACACAGTCATAGTCAAGCATGCCCTGAACAAGAATCCGTTGAATATATTTGCATATCTCTTGAAGAATATTTTTAATGAATTTTTGAAAATCCGGAAAGCGATCCATGCACTTGGACATTCCAAGTATGTTGGAATGTCTTGAAATTGTACTCAGTCATAGTCAACAACGCCCTGAACAAGAATCCATTGAAAATATTTGCATATCTCTTAAGGAATATTTTTAATGAATTTTTGAAAATGAGGAAAGTCTGTGCACTTAGGCAGTGACTTAACTTTTTATTCAAAAAAGACCCCAAAAGTATCTTGGAATGTCTTGAAATTGTACACAGTCATAGTCAAGCATGCCCAGAACAAGAATCCGTTGAATATATTTGCATATCTCTTGAAGAATATTTTTAATGAACTTTTGAAAATCAGGAAAGCGATCCATGCACTTGGACATTCCAAGTATGTTGGAATGTTTTGAAATTGTACTCAGTCATCGTCAACGACGCCCTGAACAAGAATCCGTTGAAAATATTTGCATATCGCTTAAGGAATATTTTTAATGAATTTTTGAAAATCAGGAAAGCGATCCATGCACTTAGGCAGTGACTTAACTTTTTATTCAAAAAAGACCCCAAAAGTATCTTGGAATGTCTTGAAATTGTACACAGTCATAGTCAAGCATGCCCTGAACAAGAATCCGTTGAATATATTTGCATATCTCTTGAAGAATATTTTTAATGAACTTTTGAAAATCAGGAAAGCGATCCATGCACTTGGACATTCCAAGTATGTTGGAATGTCTTGAAATTGTACTCAGTCATAGTCAACGACGCCCTGAACAAGAATCCGTTGAAAATATTTGCATATCGCTTAAGGAATATTTTTAATGAATTTTTGAAAATCAGGAAAGCGATCCATGCACTTAGGCAGTGACTTAACTTTTTATTCAAAAAAGACCCCAAAAGTATCTTGGAATGTCTTGAAATTGTACACAGTCATAGTCAAGCATGCCCTGAACAAGAATCCGTTGAATATATTTGCATATCTCTTGAAGAATATTTTTAATGAATTTTTGAAAATCCGAAAAGCGATCCATGCACTTGGACATTCCAAGTATGTTGGAATGTCTTGAAATTGTACTCAGTCATAGTCAACGACGCCCTGAACAAGAATCAATTGAAAATATTTGCATATCTCTTAAGGAATATTTTTAATGAATTTTTGAAAATGAGGAAAGTCTGTGCAGTTCGGCAGTGACTTAACTTTTTATTCAAAAAAGACCCCAAAAGTATCTTGGAATGTCTTGAAATTGTACACAGTCATAGTCAAGCATGCCCTGAACAAGAATCCGTTGAATATATTTGCATATCTCTTGAAGAATATTTTTAATGAACTTTTGAAAATCAGGAAAGCGATCCATGCACTTGGACATTCCAAGTATGTTGGAATGTCTTGAAATTGTACTCAGTCATAGTCAACGACGCCCTGAACAAGAATCCGTTGAAAATATTTGCATATCGCTTAAGGAATATTTTTAATGAATTTTTGAAAATCAGGAAAGCGATCCATGCACTTAGGCAGTGACTTAACTTTTTCGTCAAAAAAGACCCCAAAAGTATCTTGGAATGTCTTGAAATTGTACACAGTCATAGTCAAGCATGCCCTGAACAAGAATCCGTTGAATATATTTGCATATCTCTTGAAGAATATTTTTAATGAACTTTTGAAAATCAGGAAAGCGATCCATGTACTTGGACATTCAAAGTATGTTGGAATGTCTTGAAATTGTACTCGGTCATAGTCAACGACGCCCTGAACAAGAATCCGTTGAAAATATTTGCATATCGCTTAAGGAATATTTTTAATGAATTTTTGAAAATCAGGAAAGCAATCCATGCACTTAGGCAGTGACTTAACTTTTTCGTCAAAAAAGACCCCAAAAGTATCTTGGAATGTCTTGAAATTGTACACAGTCATAGTCAAGCATGCCCTGAACAAGAATCCGTTGAATATATTTGCATATCTCTTGAAGAATATTTTTAATGAATTTTTGAAAATCCGAAAAGCACCATGCACTTGGACATTCCAAGTATGTTGGAATGTCTTGAAATTGTACTCAGTCATAGTCAACGACGCTCTGAACAAGAATCAATTGAAAATATTTGCATATCTCTTAAGGAATATTTTTAATGAATTTTTGAAAATGAGGAAAGTCTGTGCACTTAGGCAGTGACTTAACTTTTTATTCAAAAAAGACCCCAAAAGTATCTTGGAATGTCTTGAAATTGTACACAGTCATAGTCAAGCATGCCCTGAACAAGAATCCGTTGAATATATTTGCATATCTCTTGAAGAATATTTTTAATGAACTTTTGAAAATCAGGAAAGCGATCCATGTACTTGGACATTCAAAGTATGTTGGAATGTCTTGAAATTGTACTCGGTCATAGTCAACGACGCCCTGAACAAGAATCCGTTGAAAATATTTGCATATCGCTTAAGGAATATTTTTAATGAATTTTTGAAAATCAGGAAAGCGATCCATGCACTTAGGCAGTGACTTAACTTTTTCGTCAAAAAAGACCCCAAAAGTATCTTGGAATGTCTTGAAATTGTACACAGTCATAGTCAAGCATGCCCTGAACAAGAATCCGTTGAATATATTTGCATATCTCTTGAAGAATATTTTTAATGAATTTTTGAAAATCCGGAAAGCGATCCATGCACTTGGACATTCCAAGTATGTTGGAATGTCTTGAAATTGTACTCGGTCATAGTCAACGACGCCCTGAACAAGAATCCATTGAAAATATTTGCATATCTCTTAAGGAATATTTTTAATGAATTTTTGAAAATGATGAAAGTCTGTGCACTTAGGCAGTGACTTAACTTTTTATTCAAAAAAGACCCCAAAGGTATCTTGGAATGTCTTGAAATTGTACACAGTCATAGTCAAGCATGCCCTGAACAAGAATCCGTTGAATATATTTGCATATCTCTTGAAGAATATTTTTAATGAACTTTTGAAAATCAGGAAAGCGATCCATGCACTTGGACATTCCAAGTATGTTGGAATGTTTTGAAATTGTACTCAGTCATAGTCAACGACGCCCTGAACAAGAATCCGTTGAAAATATTTGCATATCGCTTAAGGAATATTTTTAATGAATTTTTGAAAATCAGGAAAGCGATCCATGCACTTAGGCAGTGACTTAACTTTTTCGTCAAAAAAGACCCCAAAAGTATCTTGGAATGTCTTGAAATTGTACACAGTCATAGTCAAGCATGCCCTGAACAAGAATCCGTTGAATATATTTGCATATCTCTTGAAGAATATTTTTAATGAACTTTTGAAAATCAGGAAAGCGATCCATGTACTTGGACATTCAAAGTATGTTGGAATGTCTTGAAATTGTACTCGGTCATAGTCAACGACGCCCTGAACAAGAATCCGTTGAAAATATTTGCATATCGCTTAAGGAATATTTTTAATGAATTTTTGAAAATCAGGAAAGCAATCCATGCACTTAGGCAGTGACTTAACTTTTTCGTCAAAAAAGACCCCAAAAGTATCTTGGAATGTCTTGAAATTGTACACAGTCATAGTCAAGCATGCCCTGAACAAGAATCCGTTGAATATATTTGCATATCTCTTGAAGAATATTTTTAATGAATTTTTGAAAATCCGAAAAGCACCATGCACTTGGACATTCCAAGTATGTTGGAATGTCTTGAAATTGTACTCAGTCATAGTCAACGACGCTCTGAACAAGAATCAATTGAAAATATTTGCATATCTCTTAAGGAATATTTTTAATGAATTTTTGAAAATGAGGAAAGTCTGTGCACTTAGGCAGTGACTTAACTTTTTATTCAAAAAAGACCCCAAAAGTATCTTGGAATGTCTTGAAATTGTACACAGTCATAGTCAAGCATGCCCTGAACAAGAATCCGTTGAATATATTTGCATATCTCTTGAAGAATATTTTTAATGAACTTTTGAAAATCAGGAAAGCGATCCATGTACTTGGACATTCAAAGTATGTTGGAATGTCTTGAAATTGTACTCGGTCATAGTCAACGACGCCCTGAACAAGAATCCGTTGAAAATATTTGCATATCGCTTAAGGAATATTTTTAATGAATTTTTGAAAATCAGGAAAGCGATCCATGCACTTAGGCAGTGACTTAACTTTTTCGTCAAAAAAGACCCCAAAAGTATCTTGGAATGTCTTGAAATTGTACACAGTCATAGTCAAGAATGCCCTGAACAAGAATCCGTTGAATATATTTGCATATCTCTTGAAGAATATTTTTAATGAATTTTTGAAAATCCGGAAAGCGATCCATGCACTTGGACATTCCAAGTATGTTGGAATGTCTTGAAATTGTACTCGGTCATAGTCAACGACGCCCTGAACAAGAATCCATTGAAAATATTTGCATATCTCTTAAGGAATATTTTTAATGAATTTTTGAAAATGATGAAAGTCTGTGCACTTAGGCAGTGACTTAACTTTTTATTCAAAAAAGACCCCAAAGGTATCTTGGAATGTCTTGAAATTGTACACAGTCATAGTCAAGCATGCCCTGAACAAGAATCCGTTGAATATATTTGCATATCTCTTGAAGAATATTTTTAATGAACTTTTGAAAATCAGGAAAGCGATCCATGCACTTGGACATTCCAAGTATGTTGGAATGTTTTGAAATTGTACTCAGTCATAGTCAACGACGCCCTGAACAAGAATCCGTTGAAAATATTTGCATATCGCTTAAGGAATATTTTTAATGAATTTTTGAAAATCATGAAAGCGATCCATGCACTTAGGCAGTGACTTAACTTTTTATTCAAAAAAGACCCCAAAAGTATCTTGGAATGTCTTGAAATTGTACACAGTCATAGTCAAGCATGCCCTGAACAAGAATCCGTTGAATATATTTGCATATCTCTTGAAGAATATTTTTAATGAACTTTTGAAAATCAGGAAAGCGATCCATGCACTTGGACATTCCAAGTATGTTGGAATGTCTTGAAATTGTACTCAGTCATAGTCAACGACGCCCTGAACAAGAATCCGTTGAAAATATTTGCATATCGCTTAAGGAATATTTTTAATGAATTTTTGAAAATCAGGAAAGCGATCCATGCACTTAGGCAGTGACTTAACTTTTTATTCAAAAAAGACCCCAAAAGTATCTTGGAATGTCTTGAAATTGTACACAGTCATAGTCAAGCATGCCCTGAACAAGAATCCGTTGAATATATTTGCATATCTCTTGAAGAATATTTTTGATGAACTTTTGAAAATCAGGAAAGCGATCCATGCACTTGGACATTCCAAGTATGTTGGAATGTCTTGAAATTGTACTCAGTCATAGTCAACGACGCCCTGAACAAGAATCCGTTGAAAATATTTGCATATCGCTTAAGGAATATTTTTAATAAATTTTTGAAAATCAGGAAAGCGATCCATGCACTTAGGCAGTGACTTAACTTTTTCGTCAAAAAAGACCCCAAAAGTATCTTGGAATGTCTTGAAATTGTACACAGTCATAGTCAAGCATGCCCTGAACAAGAATCCGTTGAATATATTTGCATATCTCTTGAAGAATATTTTTAATGAATTTTTGAAAATCCGGAAAGCGATCCATGCACTTGGACATTCCAAGTATGTTGGAATGTCTTGAAATTGTACTCAGTCATAGTCAACGACGCCCTGAACAAGAATCCGTTGAAAATATTTGCATATCGCTTAAGGAATATTTTTAATGAATTTTTGAAAATCAGGAAAGCGATCCATGCACTTGGACATTCCAAGTATGTTGGAATGTCTTGAAATTGTACTCAGTCATAGTCAACGACGCCCTGAACAAGAATCCGTTGAAAATATTTGCATATCGCTTAAGGAATATTTTTAATGAATTTTTGAAAATCAGGAAAGCGATCCATGCACTTAGGCAGTGACTTAACTTTTTTGTCAAAAAAGACCCCAAAAGTATCTTGAAATGTCTTGAAATTGTACACAGTCATAGTCAAGCATGCCCTGAACAAGAATCCGTTGAATATATTTGCATATCTCTTGAAGAATATTTTTAATGAATTTTTGAAAATCCGAAAAGCGATCCATGCACTTGGACATTCCAAGTATGTTGGAATGTCTTTAAATTGTACTCAGTCATAGTCAACGACGCCCTGAACAAGAATCAATTGAAAATATTTGCATATCTCTTAAGGAATATTTTTAATGAATTTTTGAAAATGAGGAAAGTCTGTGCACTTAGGCAGTGACTTAACTTTTTATTCAAAAAAGACCCCAAAAGTATCTTGGAATGTCTTGAAATTGTACACAGTCATAGTCAAGCATGCCCTGAACAAGAATCCGTTGAATATATTTGCATATCTCTTGAAGAATATTTTTAATGAACTTTTGAAAATCAGGAAAGCGATCCATGCACTTGGACATTCCAAGTATGTTGGAATGTCTTGAAATTGTACTCAGTCATAGTCAACGACGCCCTGAACAAGAATCCGTTGAAAATATTTGCATATCGTTTAAGGAATATTTTTAAAGAATTTCTGAAAATCAGGAAAGCGATCCATGCACTTAGGCAGTGACTTAACTTTTTCGTCAAAAAAGACCCCAAAAGTATCTTGGAATGTCTTGAAATTGTACACAGTCATAGTCAAGCATGCCCTGAACAAGAATCCGTTGAATATATTTGCATATCTTTTGAAGAATATTTTTAATGAATTTTTGAAAATCCGGAAAGCGATCCATGCACTTGGACATTCCAAGTATGTTGGAATGTCTTGAAATTGTACTCAGTCATAGTCAACAACGCCCTGAACAAGAATCCATTGAAAATATTTGCATATCTCTTAAGGAATATTTTTAATGAATTTTTGAAAATGAGGAAAGTCTGTGCACTTAGGCAGTGACTTAACTTTTTATTCAAAAAAGACCCCAAAAGTATCTTGGAATGTCTTGAAATTGTACACAGTCATAGTCAAGCATGCCCTGAACAAGAATCCGTTGAATATATTTGCATATCTCTTGAAGAATATTTTTAATGAACTTTTGAAAATCAGGAAAGCGATCCATGCACTTGGACATTCCAAGTATGTTGGAATGTCTTGAAATTGTACTCAGTCATAGTCAACGACGCCCTGAACAAGAATCCGTTGAAAATATTTGCATATCGCTTAAGGAATATTTTTAATGAATTTTTGAAAATCAGGAAAGCGATCCATGCACTTAGGCAGTGACTTAACTTTTTTGTCAAAAAAGACCCCAAAAGTATCTTGAAATGTCTTGAAATTGTACACAGTCATAGTCAAGCATGCCCTGAACAAGAATCCGTTGAATATATTTGCATATCTCTTGAAGAATATTTTTAATGAATTTTTGAAAATCCGAAAAGCGATCCATGCACTTGGACATTCCAAGTATGTTGGAATGTCTTTAAATTGTACTCAGTCATAGTCAACGACGCCCTGAACAAGAATCAATTGAAAATATTTGCATATCTCTTAAGGAATATTTTTAATGAATTTTTGAAAATGAGGAAAGTCTGTGCACTTAGGCAGTGACTTAACTTTTTATTCAAAAAAGACCCCAAAAGTATCTTGGAATGTCTTGAAATTGTACACAGTCATAGTCAAGCATGCCCTGAACAAGAATCCGTTGAATATATTTGCATATCTCTTGAAGAATATTTTTAATGAACTTTTGAAAATCAGGAAAGCGATCCATGCACTTGGACATTCCAAGTATGTTGGAATGTCTTGAAATTGTACTCAGTCATAGTCAACGACGCCCTGAACAAGAATCCGTTGAAAATATTTGCATATCGTTTAAGGAATATTTTTAAAGAATTTCTGAAAATCAGGAAAGCGATCCATGCACTTAGGCAGTGACTTAACTTTTTCGTCAAAAAAGACCCCAAAAGTATCTTGGAATGTCTTGAAATTGTACACAGTCATAGTCAAGCATGCCCTGAACAAGAATCCGTTGAATATATTTGCATATCTCTTGAAGAATATTTTTAATGAATTTTTGAAAATCCGGAAAGTGATCCATGCACTTGGACATTCCAAGTATGTTGGAATGTCTTGAAATTGTACTCTGTCATAGTCAACGACGCCCTGAACAAGAATCCATTGAAAATATTTGCATATCTCTTAAGGAATATTTTTAATGAATTTTTGAAAATGATGAAAGTCTGTGCACTTAGGCAGTGACTTAACTTTTTATTCAAAAAAGACCCCAAAGGTATCTTGGAATGTCTTGAAATTGTACACAGTCATAGTCAAGCATGCCCTGAACAAGAATCCGTTGAATATATTTGCATATCTCTTGAAGAATATTTTTAATGAACTTTTGAAAATCAGGAAAGCGATCCATGCACTTGGACATTCCAAGTATGTTGGAATGTCTTGAAATTGTACTCAGTCATAGTCAACGACGCCCTGAACAAGAATCCGTTGAAAATATTTGCATATCGTTTAAGGAATATTTTTAAAGAATTTCTGAAAATCAGGAAAGCGATCCATGCACTTAGGCAGTGACTTAACTTTTTCGTCAAAAAAGACCCCAAAAGTATCTTGGAATGTCTTGAAATTGTACACAGTCATAGTCAAGCATGCCCTGAACAAGAATCCGTTGAATATATTTGCATATCTCTTGAAGAATATTTTTAATGAATTTTTGAAAATCCGGAAAGCGATCCATGCACTTGGACATTCCAAGGATGTTGGAATGTCTTGAAATTGTACTCAGTTATAGTCAACAACGCCCTGAACAAGAATCCATTGAAAATATTTGCATATCTCTTAAGGAATATTTTTAATGAATTTTTGAAAATGAGGAAAGTCTGTGCACTTAGGCAGTGACTTAACTTTTTATTCAAAAAAGACCCCAAAAGTATCTTGGAATGTCTTGAAATTGTACACAGTCATAGTCAAGCATGCCCTGAACAAGAATCCGTTGAATATATTTGCATATCTCTTGAAGAATATTTTTAATGAACTTTTGAAAATCAGGAAAGCGATCCATGCACTTGGACATTCCAAGTATGTTGGAATGTTTTGAAATTGTACTCAGTCATAGTCAACGACGCCCTGAACAAGAATCCGTTGAAAATATTTGCATATCGCTTAAGGAATATTTTTAATGAATTTTTGAAAATCAGGAAAGCGATCCATGCACTTAGGCAGTGACTTAACTTTTTATTCAAAAAAGACCCCAAAAGTATCTTGGAATGTCTTGAAATTGTACACAGTCATAGTCAAGCATGCCCTGAACAAGAATCCGTTGAATATATTTGCATATCTCTTGAAGAATATTTTTAATGAATTTTTGAAAATCCGAAAAGCGATCCATGCACTTGGACATTCCAAGTATGTTGGAATGTCTTGAAATTGTACTCAGTCATAGTCAACGACGCCCTGAACAAGAATCAATTGAAAATATTTGCATATCTCTTAAGGAATATTTTTAATGAATTTTTGAAAATGAGGAAAGTCTGTGCACTTAGGCAGTGACTTAACTTTTTATTCAAAAAAGACCCCAAAAGTATCTTGGAATGTCTTGAAATTGTACACAGTCATAGTCAAGCATGCCCTGAACAAGAATCCGTTGAATATATTTGCATATCTCTTGAAGAATATTTTTGATGAACTTTTGAAAATCAGGAAAGCGATCCATGCACTTGGACATTCCAAGTATGTTGGAATGTCTTGAAATTGTACTCAGTCATAGTCAACGACGCCCTGAACAAGAATCCGTTGAAAATATTTGCATATCGCTTAAGGAATATTTTTAATGAATTTTTGAAAATCAGGAAAGCGATCCATGCACTTAGGCAGTGACTTAACTTTTTCGTCAAAAAAGACCCCAAAAGTATCTTGGAATGTCTTGAAATTGTACACAGTCATAGTCAAGCATGCCCTGAACAAGAATCCGTTGAATATATTTGCATATCTCTTGAAGAATATTTTTAATGAATTTTTGAAAATCCGGAAAGCGATCCATGCACTTGGACATTCCAAGTATGTTGGAATGTCTTGAAATTGTACTCAGTCATAGTCAACGACGCCCTGAACAAGAATCCGTTGAAAATATTTGCATATCGCTTAAGGAATATTTTTAATGAATTTTTGAAAATCAGGAAAGCGATCCATGCACTTGGACATTCCAAGTATGTTGGAATGTCTTGAAATTGTACTCAGTCATAGTCAACGACGCCCTGAACAAGAATCCGTTGAAAATATTTGCATATCGCTTAAGGAATATTTTTAATGAATTTTTGAAAATCAGGAAAGCGATCCATGCACTTAGGCAGTGACTTAACTTTTTTGTCAAAAAAGACCCCAAAAGTATCTTGAAATGTCTTGAAATTGTACACAGTCATAGTCAAGCATGCCCTGAACAAGAATCCGTTGAATATATTTGCATATCTCTTGAAGAATATTTTTAATGAATTTTTGAAAATCCGAAAAGCGATCCATGCACTTGGACATTCCAAGTATGTTGGAATGTCTTTAAATTGTACTCAGTCATAGTCAACGACGCCCTGAACAAGAATCAATTGAAAATATTTGCATATCTCTTAAGGAATATTTTTAATGAATTTTTGAAAATGAGGAAAGTCTGTGCACTTAGGCAGTGACTTAACTTTTTATTCAAAAAAGACCCCAAAAGTATCTTGGAATGTCTTGAAATTGTACACAGTCATAGTCAAGCATGCCCTGAACAAGAATCCGTTGAATATATTTGCATATCTCTTGAAGAATATTTTTAATGAACTTTTGAAAATCAGGAAAGCGATCCATGCACTTGGACATTCCAAGTATGTTGGAATGTCTTGAAATTGTACTCAGTCATAGTCAACGACGCCCTGAACAAGAATCCGTTGAAAATATTTGCATATCGTTTAAGGAATATTTTTAAAGAATTTCTGAAAATCAGGAAAGCGATCCATGCACTTAGGCAGTGACTTAACTTTTTCGTCAAAAAAGACCCCAAAAGTATCTTGGAATGTCTTGAAATTGTACACAGTCATAGTCAAGCATGCCCTGAACAAGAATCCGTTGAATATATTTGCATATCTCTTGAAGAATATTTTTAATGAATTTTTGAAAATCCGGAAAGCGATCCATGCACTTGGACATTCCAAGTATGTTGGAATGTCTTGAAATTGTACTCAGTCATAGTCAACAACGCCCTGAACAAGAATCCATTGAAAATATTTGCATATCTCTTAAGGAATATTTTTAATGAATTTTTGAAAATGAGGAAAGTCTGTGCACTTAGGCAGTGACTTAACTTTTTATTCAAAAAAGACCCCAAAAGTATCTTGGAATGTCTTGAAATTGTACACAGTCATAGTCAAACATGCCCTGAACAAGAATCCGTTGAATATATTTGCATATCTCTTGAAGAATATTTTTAATGAACTTTTGAAAATCAGGAAAGCGATCCATGCACTTGGACATTCCAAGTATGTTGGAATGTTTTGAAATTGTACTCAGTCATAGTCAACGACGCCCTGAACAAGAATCCGTTGAAAATATTTGCATATCGCTTAAGGAATATTTTTAATGAATTTTTGAAAATCAGGAAAGCGATCCATGCACTTAGGCAGTGACTTAACTTTTTATTCAAAAAAGACCCCAAAAGTATCTTGGAATGTCTTGAAATTGTACACAGTCATAGTCAAGCATGCCCTGAACAAGAATCCGTTGAATATATTTGCATATCTCTTGAAGAATATTTTTAATGAACTTTTGAAAATCAGGAAAGCGATCCATGCACTTGGACATTCCAAGTATGTTGGAATGTCTTGAAATTGTACTCAGTCATAGTCAACGACGCCCTGAACAAGAATCCGTTGAAAATATTTGCATATCGCTTAAGGAATATTTTTAATGAATTTTTGAAAATCAGGAAAGGGATCCATGCACTTAGGCAGTGACTTAACTTTTTTGTCAAAAAAGACCCCAAAAGTATCTTGGAATGTCTTGAAATTGTACACAGTCATAGTCAAGCATGCCCTGAACAAGAATCCGTTGAATATATTTGCATATCTCTTGAAGAATATTTTTAATGAATTTTTGAAAATCCAGAAAGCGATCCATGCACTTGGACATTCCAAGTATGTTGGAATGTCTTGAAATTGTACTCAGTCATAGTCAACGACGCCCTGAACAAGAATCCGTTGAAAATATTTGCATATCGCTTAAGGAATATTTTTAATGAATTTTTGAAAATCAGGAAAGCGGTCCATGCACTTAGGCAGTGACTTAACTTTTTTGTCAAAAAAGACCCCAAAAGTATCTTGGAATGTCTTGAAATTGTACACAGTCATAGTCAAGCATGCCCTGAACAAGAATCCGTTGAATATATTTGCATATCTCTTGAAGAATATTTTTAATGAATTTTTGAAAATCCAAAAAGCGATCAATGCACTTGGACATTCCAAGTATGTTGGAATGTCTTGAAATTGTACTCAGTCATAGTCAACGACGCCCTGAACAAGAATCAATTGAAAATATTTGCATATCTCTTAAGGAATATTTTTAATGAATTTTTGAAAATGAGGAAAGTCTGTGCACTTAGGCAGTGACTTAACTTTTTATTCAAAAAAGACCCCAAAAGTATCTTGGAATGTCTTGAAATTGTACACAGTCATAGTCAAGCATGCCCTGAACAAGAATCCGTTGAATATATTTGCATATCTCTTGAAGAATATTTTTAATGAACTTTTGAAAATCCGGAAAGCGATCCATGCACTTGGACATTCCAAGTATGTTGGAATGTCTTGAAATTGTACTCAGTCATAGTCAACGACGCCCTGAACAAGAATCCGTTGAAAATATTTACATATCGCTTAAGGAATATTTTTAATGAATTTTTTAAAAAATCAGGAAAGCGATCCATGCACTTAGGCAGTGACTTAACTTTTTCGTCAAAAAAGACCCCAAAAGTATCTTGGAATGTCTTGAAATTGTACACAGTCATAGTCAAGCATGCCCTGAACAAGAATCCGTTGAATATATTTGCATATCTCTTGAAGAATATTTTTAATGAATTTTTGAAAATCCGGAAAGCGATCCATGCACTTAGGCAGTGACTTAACTTTTTCGTCAAAAAAGACCCCAAAAGTATCTTGGAATGTCTTGAAATTGTACACAGTCATAGTCAAGCATGCCCTGAACAAGAAACCGTTGAATATATTTGCATATCTCTGGAAGAATATTTTTAATGAATTTTTGAAAATCCGGAAAGCGATCCATGCACTTGGACATTCCAAGTATGTTGGAATGTCTTGAAATTGTACTCAGTCATAGTCAACAACGCCCTGAACAAGAATCCATTGAAAATATTTGCATATCTCTTAAGGAACATTTTTAATGAATTTTTGAAAATGAGGAAAGTCTGTGCACTTAGGCAGTGACTTAACTTTTTATTCAAAAAAGACCCCAAAAGTATCTTGGAATGTCTTGAAATTGTACACAGTCATAGTCAAGCATGCCCTGAACAAGAATCCGTTGAATATATTTGCATATCTCTTGAAGAATATTTTTAATGAACTTTTGAAAATCAGGAAAGCGATCCATGCACTTGGACATTCCAAGTATGTTGGAATGTCTTGAAATTGTACTCAGTCATAGTCAACGACGCCTTGAACAAGAATCCGTTGAAAATATTTGCATATCGCTTAAGGAATATTTTTAATGAATTTTTGAAAATCAGGAAAGCGATCCATGCACTTAGGCAGTGACTTAACTTTTTTGTCAAAAAAGACCCCAAAAGTATCTTGGAATGTCTTGAAATTGTACACAGTCATAGTCAAGCATGCCCTGAACAAGAATCCGTTGAATATATTTGCATATCTCTTGAAGAATATTTTTAATGAATTTTTGAAAATCCAGAAAGCGATCCATGCACTTGGACATTCCAAGTATGTTGGAATGTCTTGAAATTGTACTCAGTCATAGTCAACGACGCCCTGAACAAGAATCCGTTGAAAATATTTGCATATCGCTTAAGGAATATTTTTAATGAATTTTTGAAAATCAGGAAAGCGGTCCATGCACTTAGGCAGTGACTTAACTTTTTTGTCAAAAAAGACCCCAAAAGTATCTTGGAATGTCTTGAAATTGTACACAGTCATAGTCAAGCATGCCCTGAACAAGAATCTGTTGAATATATTTGCATATCTCTTGAAGAATATTTTTAATGAATTTTTGAAAATCCAAAAAGCGATCCATGCACTTGGACATTCCAAGTATGTTGGAATGTCTTGAAATTGTACTCAGTCATAGTCAACGACGCCCTGAACAAGAATCAATTGAAAATATTTGCATATCTCTTAAGGAATATTTTTAATGAATTTTTGAAAATGAGGAAAGTCTGTGCACTTAGGCAGTGACTTAACTTTTTATTCAAAAAAGACCCCAAAAGTATCTTGGAATGTCTTGAAATTGTACACAGTCATAGTCAAGCATGCCCTGAACAAGAATCCGTTTAATATATTTGCATATCTCTTGAAGAATATTTTTAATGAACTTTTGAAAATCAGGAAAGCGATCCATGCACTTGGACATTCCAAGTATGTTGGAATGTTTTGAAATTGTACTCAGTCATAGTCAACGACGCCCTGAACAAGAATCCGTTGAAAATATTTGCATATCGCTTAAGGAATATTTTTAATGAATTTTTGAAAATCAGGAAAGCGATCCATGCACTTAGGCAGTGACTTAACTTTTTATTCAAAAAAGACCCCAAAAGTATCTTGGAATGTCTTGAAATTGTACACAGTCATAGTCAAGCATGCCCTGAACAAGAATCCGTTGAATATATTTGCATATCTCTTGAAGAATATTTTTAATGAATTTTTGAAAATCCGAAAAGCGATCCATGCACTTGGACATTCCAAGTATGTTGGAATGTCTTGAAATTTTACTCAGTCATAGTCTACGACGCCCTGAACAAGAATCAATTGAAAATATTTGCATATCTCTTAAGGAATATTTTTAATGAATTTTTGAAAATGAGGAAAGTCTGTGCACTTCGGCAGTGACTTAACTTTTTATTCAAAAAAAGACCCCAAAAGTATCTTGGAATGTCTTGAAATTGTACACAGTCATAGTCAAGCATGCCCTGAACAAGAATCCGTTGAATATATTTGCATATCTCTTGAAGAATATTTTTAATGAACTTTTGAAAATCAGGAAAGCGATCCATGCACTTGGACATTCCAAGTATATTGGAATGTCTTGAAATTGTACTCAGTCATAGTCAACGACGCCCTGAACAAGAATCCGTTGAAAATATTTGCATATCGCTTCAGGAATATTTTAAATGAATTTTTGAAAATCAGGAAAGCAATCCATGCACTTGGACATTCCAAGTATGTTGGAATGTCTTGAAATTGTACTCAGTCATAGTCAACGACGCCCTGAACAAGAATCCGTTGAAAATATTTGCATATCGCTTAAGGAATATTTTTAATGAATTTTTGAAAATCAGGAAAGCGATCCATGCACTTAGGCAGTGACTCAACTTTTTCGTCAAAAAAGACCCCAAAAGTATCTTGGAATGTCTTGAAATTGTACACAGTCATAGTCAAGCATGCCCTGAACAAGAATCCGTTGAATATATTTGCATATCTCTTGAAGAATATTTTTAATGAACTTTTGAAAATCAGGAAAGCGATCCATGTACTTGGACATTCAAAGTATGTTGGAATGTCTTGAAATTGTACTCGGTCATAGTCAACGACGCCCTGAACAAGAATCCGTTGAAAATATTTGCATATCGCTTAAGGAATATTTTTAATGAATTTTTGAAAATCAAGAAAGCGATCCATGCACTTAGGCAGTGACTTAACTTTTTCGTCAAAAAAGACCCCAAAAGTATCTTGGAATGTCTTGAAATTGTACACAGTCATAGTCAAGCATGCCCTAAACAAGAATCCGTTGAATATATTTGCATATCTCTTGAAGAATATTTTTAATGAATTTTTGAAAATCCGAAAAGCGATCCATGCACTTGGACATTCCAAGTATGTTGGAATGTCTTGAAATTGTACTCAGTCATAGTCAACGACGCTCTGAACAAGAATCAATTGAAAATATTTGCATATCTCTTAAGGAATATTTTTAATGAATTTTTGAAAATGATGAAAGTCTGTGCACTTAGGCAGTGACTTAACTTTTTATTCAAAAAAGACCCCAAAAGTATCTTGGAATGTCTTGAAATTGTACACAGTCATAGTCAAGCATGCCCTGAACAAGAACCTGTTGAATATATTTGCATATCTCTTGAATAATATTTTTAATGAATTTTTGAAAATCCGGAAAGCGATCCATGCACTTAGGCAGTGACTTAACTTTTTCGTCAAAAAAGACCCCAAAAGTATCTTGGAATGTCTTGAAATTGTACACAGTCATAGTCAAGCATGCCCTGAACAAGAAACCGTTGAATATATTTGCATATCTCTTGAAGAATATTTTTAATGAACTTTTGAAAATCCGGAAAGCGATCCATGCACTTGGACATTCCAAGTATCTTGGAATGTCTTGAAATTGTACACAGTCATAGTCAAGCATGCCCTGAACAAGAAACCGTTGAATATATTTGCATATCTCTTGAAGAATATTTTTAATGAACTTTTTAAAATCCGGAAAGCGATCCATGCACTTAGGCAGTGACTTAACTTTTTCGTCAAAAAAGACCCCAAAAGTATCTTGGAATGTCTTGAAATTGTACACAGTCATAGTCAAGCATGCCCTGAACAAGAATCCATTGAATATATTTGCATATCTCTTGAAGAATATTTTTAATGAATTTTTGAAAATCCGAAAAGCGATCCATGCACTTGGACATTCCAAGTATGTTGGAATGTCTTGAAATTGTACTCAGTCATAGTCAACGACGCTCTGAACAAGAATCAATTGAAAATATTTGCATATCTCTTAAGGAATATTTTGAATGAATTTTTGAAAATGAGGAAAGTCTGTGCACTTAGGCAGTGACTTAACTTTTTGTCAAAAAAGACCCCAAAAGTATCTTGGAATGTCTTGAAATTGTACACAGTCATAGTCAAGCATGCCCTGAACAAGAATCCGTTGAATATATTTGCATATCTCTTGAAGAATATTTTTAATGAACTTTTGAAAATCAGGAAAGCGATCCATGTACTTGGACATTCAAAGTATGTTGGAATGTCTTGAAATTGTACTCGGTCATAGTCAACGACGCCCTGAACAAGAATCCGTTGAAAATATTTGCATATCGCTTAAGGAATATTTTTAATGAATTTTTGAAAATCAGGAAAGCGATCCATGCACTTAGGCAGTGACTTAACTTTTTCGTCAAAAAAGACCCCAAAAGTATCTTGGAATGTCTTGAAATTGTACACAGTCATAGTCAAGCATGCCCTGAACAAGAATCCGTTGAATATATTTGCATATCTCTTGAAGAATATTTTTAATGAACTTTTGAAAATCAGGAAAGCGATCCATGCACTTGGACATTCCAAGTATGTTGGAATGTCTTGAAATTGTACTCAGTCATAGTCAACGACGCCCTGAACAAGAATCTATTGAAAATATTCGCATATCTCTTAAGGAATATTTTTAATGAATTTTTGAAAATGAGGAATTTCTGTGCACTTAGGCAGTGACTTAACTTTTTATTCAAAAAAGACCCCAAAAGTATCTTGGAATGTCTTGAAATTGTAGACAGTCATAGTCAAGCATGCCCTGAACAAGAATCCGTTGAATATATTTGCATATCGCTTAAGGAATATTTTTAATGAATTTTTGAAAATCAGGAAAGCGATCCATGCACTTGGACATTCCAAGTATGTTGGAATGTCTTGAAATTGTACTCAGTCATAGTCAACGACGCCCTGAACAAGAATCCGTTGAAAATATTTGCATATCGCTTAAGGAATATTTTTAATGAATTTTTGAAAATCAGGAAAGCGATCCATGCACTTAGGCAGTGACTTAACTTTTTCGTCAAAAAAGACCCCAAAAGTATCTTGGAATGTCTTGAAATTGTACACAGTCATAGTCAAGCATGCCCTGAACAAGAATCCGTTGAATATATTTGCATATCTCTTGAAGAATGTTTTTAATGAATTTTTGAAAATCCGAAAAGTGATCCATGCACTTGGACATTCCAAGTATGTTGGAATGTCTTGAAATTGTACTCAGTCATAGTCAACGACGATCTGAACAAGAATCAATTGAAAATATTTGCATATCTCTTAAGGAATATTTTTAATGAATTTTTGAAAATGAGGAAAGTCTGTGCACTTAGGCAGTGACTTAACTTTTTATTCAAAAAAGACCCCAAAAGTATCTTGGAATGTCTTGAAATTGTTCACAGTCATAGTCAAGCATGCCCTGAACAAGAATCCGTTGAATATATTTGCATATCTCTTGAAGAATATTTTTAATGAACTTTTGAAAATCAGGAAAGCGATCCATGTACTTGGACATTCAAAGTATGTTGGAATGTCTTGAAATTGTACTCGGTCACAGTCAACGACGCCCTGAACAAGAATCCATTGAAAATATTTGCATATCTCTTAAGGAATATTTTTAATGAATTTTTGAAAATGATGAAAGTCTGTGCACTTAGGCAGTGACTTAACTTTTTATTCAAAAAAGACCACAAAGGTATCTTGGAATGTCTTGAAATTGTACACAGTCATAGTCAAGCATGCCCTGAACAAGAATCCGTTGAATATATTTGCATATCTCTTGAAGAATATTTCTAATGAACTTTTGAAAATCAGGAAAGCGATCCATGCACTTGGACATTCCAAGTATGTTGGAATGTCTTGAAATTGTACTCAGTCATAGTCAACGACGCCCTGAACAAGAATCCGTTGAAAATATTTGCATATCGCTTAAGGAATATTTTTAATGAATTTTTGAAAATCAGGAAAGCGATCCATGCACTTAGGCAGTGACTTAACTTTTTTGTCAAAAAAGACCCCAAAAGTATCTTGGAATGTCTTGAAATTGTACACAGTCATAGTCAAGCATGCCCTGAACAAGAATCCGTTGAATATATTTGCATATCTCTTGAAGAATATTTTTAATGAACTTTTGAAAATCAGGAAAGCGATCCATGCACTTGGACATTCCAAGTATGTTGGAATGTCTTGAAATTGTACTCAGTCATAGTCAACGACGCCCTGAACAAGAATCCGTTGAAAATATTTGCATATCGTTTAAGGAATATTTTTAAAGAATTTCTGAAAATCAGGAAAGCGATCCATGCACTTAGGCAGTGACTTAACTTTTTCGTCAAAAAAGACCCCAAAAGTATCTTGGAATGTCTTGAAATTGTACACAGTCATAGTCAAGAATGCCCTGAACAAGAATCCGTTGAATATATTTGCATATCTCTTGAAGAATATTTTTAATGAATTTTTGAAAATCCGGAAAGCGATCCATGCACTTGGACATTCCAAGTATGTTGGAATGTCTTGAAATTGTACTCGGTCATAGTCAACGACGCCCTGAACAAGAATCCATTGAAAATATTTGCATATCTCTTAAGGAATATTTTTAATGAATTTTTGAAAATGATGAAAGTCTGTGCACTTAGGCAGTGACTTAACTTTTTATTCAAAAAAGACCCCAAAGGTATCTTGGAATGTCTTGAAATTGTACACAGTCATAGTCAAGCATGCCCTGAACAAGAATCCGTTGAATATATTTGCATATCTCTTGAAGAATATTTTTAATGAACTTTTGAAAATCAGGAAAGCGATCCATGCACTTGGACATTCCAAGTATGTTGGAATGTCTTGAAATTGTACTCAGTCATAGTCAACGACGCCCTGAACAAGAATCCGTTGAAAATATTTGCATATCGCTTAAGGAATATTTTTAATGAATTTTTGAAAATCAGGAAAGCGATCCATGCACTTAGGCAGTGACTTAACTTTTTTGTCAAAAAAGACCCCAAAAGTATCTTGGAATGTCTTGAAATTGTACACAGTCATAGTCAAGCATGCCCTGAACAAGAATCCGTTGAATATATTTGCATATCTCTTGAAGAATATTTTTAATGAATTTTTGAAAATCCGAAAAGCGATCCATGCACTTGGACATTCCAAGTATGTTGGAATGTCTTGAAATTGTACTCAGTCATAGTCAACGACGCCCTGAACAAGAATCAATTGAAAATATTTGCATATCTCTTAAGGAATATTTTTAATGAATTTTTGAAAATGATGAAAGTCTGTGCACTTAGGCAGTGACTTAACTTTTTATTCAAAAAAGACCACAAAGGTATCTTGGAATGTCTTGAAATTGTACACAGTCATAGTCAAGCATGCCCTGAACAAGAATCCGTTGAATATATTTGCATATCTCTTGAAGAATATTTTTAATGAACTTTTGAAAATCAGGAAAGCGATCCATGCACTTGGACATTCCAAGTATGTTGGAATGTCTTGAAATTGTACTCAGTCATAGTCAACGACGCCCTGAACAAGAATCCGTTGAAAATATTTGCATATCGCTTAAGGAATATTTTTAATGAATTTTTGAAAATCAGGAAAGCGATCCATGCACTTAGGCAGTGACTTAACTTTTTTGTCAAAAAAGACCCCAAAAGTATCTTGGAATGTCTTGAAATTGTACACAGTCATAGTCAAGCATGCCCTGAACAAGAATCCGTTGAATATATTTGCATATCTCTTGAAGAATATTTTTAATGAACTTTTGAAAATCAGGAAAGCGATCCATGCACTTGGACATTCCAAGTATGTTGGAATGTCTTGAAATTGTACTCAGTCATAGTCAACGACGCCCTGAACAAGAATCCGTTGAAAATATTTGCATATCGTTTAAGGAATATTTTTAAAGAATTTCTGAAAATCAGGAAAGCGATCCATGCACTTAGGCAGTGACTTAACTTTTTCGTCAAAAAAGACCCCAAAAGTATCTTGGAATGTCTTGAAATTGTACACAGTCATAGTCAAGAATGCCCTGAACAAGAATCCGTTGAATATATTTGCATATCTCTTGAAGAATATTTTAAATGAATTTTTGAAAATCCGGAAAGCGATCCATGCACTTGGACATTCCAAGTATGTTGGAATGTCTTGAAATTGTACTCGGTCATAGTCAACGACGCCCTGAACAAGAATCCATTGAAAATATTTGCATATCTCTTAAGGAATATTTTTAATGAATTTTTGAAAATGATGAAAGTCTGTGCACTTAGGCAGTGACTTAACTTTTTATTCAAAAAAGACCCCAAAGGTATCTTGGAATGTCTTGAAATTGTACACAGTCATAGTCAAGCATGCCCTGAACAAGAATCCGTTGAATATATTTGCATATCTCTTGAAGAATATTTTTAATGAACTTTTGAAAATCAGGAAAGCGATCCATGCACTTGGACATTCCAAGTATGTTGGAATGTCTTGAAATTGTACTCAGTCATAGTCAACGACGCCCTGAACAAGAATCCGTTGAAAATATTTGCATATCGCTTAAGGAATATTTTTAATGAATTTTTGAAAATCAGGAAAGCGATCCATGCACTTAGGCAGTGACTTAACTTTTTTGTCAAAAAAGACCCCAAAAGTATCTTGGAATGTCTTGAAATTGTACACAGTCATAGTCAAGCATGCCCTGAACAAGAATCCGTTGAATATATTTGCATATCTCTTGAAGAATATTTTTAATGAATTTTTGAAAATCCGAAAAGCGATCCATGCACTTGGACATTCCAAGTATGTTGGAATGTCTTGAAATTGTACTCAGTCATAGTCAACGACGCCCTGAACAAGAATCCGTTGAAAATATTTGCATATCGTTTAAGGAATATTTTTAAAGAATTTCTGAAAATCAGGAAAGCGATCCATGCACTTAGGCAGTGACTTAACTTTTTCGTCAAAAAAGACCCCAAAAGTATCTTGGAATGTCTTGAAATTGTACACAGTCATAGTCAAGAATGCCCTGAACAAGAATCCGTTGAATATATTTGCATATCTCTTGAAGAATATTTTTAATGAATTTTTGAAAATCCGGAAAGCGATCCATGCACTTGGACATTCCAAGTATGTTGGAATGTCTTGAAATTGTACTCGGTCATAGTCAACGACGCCCTGAACAAGAATCCATTGAAAATATTTGCATATCTCTTAAGGAATATTTTTAATGAATTTTTGAAAATGATAAAAGTCTGTGCACTTAGGCAGTGACTTAACTTTTTATTCAAAAAAGACCCCAAAGGTATCTTGGAATGTCTTGAAATTGTACACAGTCATAGTCAAGCATGCCCTGAACAAGAATCCGTTGAATATATTTGCATATCTCTTGAAGAATATTTTTAATGAACTTTTGAAAATCAGGAAAGCGATCCATGCACTTGGACATTCCAAGTATGTTGGAATGTCTTGAAATTGTACTCAGTCATAGTCAACGACGCCCTGAACAAGAATCCGTTGAAAATATTTGCATATCGCTTAAGGAATATTTTTAATGAATTTTTGAAAATCAGGAAAGCGATCCATGCACTTAGGCAGTGACTTAACTTTTTTGTCAAAAAAGACCCCAAAAGTATCTTGGAATGTCTTGAAATTGTACACAGTCATAGTCAAGCATGCCCTGAACAAGAATCCGTTGAATATATTTGCATATCTCTTGAAGAATATTTTTAATGAATTTTTGAAAATCCGAAAAGCGATCCATGCACTTGGACATTCCAAGTATGTTGGAATGTCTTTAAATTGTACTCAGTCATAGTCAACGACGCCCTGAACAAGAATCCGTTGAAAATATTGGCATATCGCTTAAGGAATATTTTTAATGAATTTTTGAAAATCAGGAAAGCGATCCATGCACTTAGGCAGTGACTTAACTTTTTTGTCAAAAAAGACCCCAAAAGTATCTTGGAATGTCTTGAAATTGTACACAGTCATAGTCAAGCATGCCCTGAACAAGAATCCGTTGAATATATTTGCATATCTCTTGAAGAATATTTTTAATGAATTTTTGAAAATCCGAAAAGCGATCCATGCACTTGGACATTCCAAGTATGTTGGAATGTCTTTAAATTGTACTCAGTCATAGTCAACGACGCCCTGAACAAGAATCAATTGAAAATATTTGCATATCTCTTAAGGAATATTTTTAATGAATTTTTGAAAATGAGGAAAGTCTGTGCACTTAGGCAGTGACTTAACTTTTTATTCAAAAAAGACCCCAAAAGTATCTTGGAATGTCTTGAAATTGTACACAGTCATAGTCAAGCATGCCCTGAACAAGAATCCGTTGAATATATTTGCATATCTCTTGAAGAATATTTTTAATGAACTTTTGAAAATCAGGAAAGCGATCCATGCACTTGGACATTCCAAGTATGTTGGAATGTCTTGAAATTGTACTCAGTCATAGTCAACGACGCCCTGAACAAGAATCCGTTGAAAATATTTGCATATCGTTTAAGGAATATTTTTAAAGAATTTCTGAAAATCAGGAAAGCGATCCATGCACTTAGGCAGTGACTTAACTTTTTCGTCAAAAAAGACCCCAAAAGTATCTTGGAATGTCTTGAAATTGTACACAGTCATAGTCAAGAATGCCCTGAACAAGAATCCGTTGAATATATTTGCATATCTCTTGAAGAATATTTTTAATGAATTTTTGAAAATCCGGAAAGCGATCCATGCACTTGGACATTCCAAGTATGTTGGAATGTCTTGAAATTGTACTCAGTCATAGTCAACGACGCCCTGAACAAGAATCCGTTGAAAATATTTGCATATCGCTTAAGGAATATTTTTAATGAATTTTTGAAAATCAGGAAAGTGATCCATGCACTTAGGCAGTGACTTAACTTTTTCGTCAAAAAAGACCCCAAAAGTATCTTGGAATGTCTTGAAATTGTACACAGTCATAGTCAAGCATGCCCTGAACAAGAATCCGTTGAATATATTTGCATATCTCTTGAAGAATATTTTTAATGAACTTTTGAAAATCAGGAAAGCGATCCATGCACTTGGACATTCCAAGTATGTTAGAATGTCTTGAAATTGTACTCAGTCATAGTCAACAACGCCCTGAACAAGAATCCGTTGAAAATATTTGCATATCGTTTAAGGAATTTTTTTTAAGAATTTCTGAAAATCAGGAAAGCGATCCATGCACTTAGGCAGTGATTTAACTTTTTCGTCAAAAAAGACCCCAAAAGTATCTTGGAATGTCTTGAAATTGTACACAGTCATAGTCAAGCATGCCCTGAACAAGAATCCGTTGAATATATTTGCATATCTCTTGAAGAATATTTTTAATGAATTTTTGAAAATCAGGAAAGCGATCCATGCACTTGGACATTCCAAGTATGTTGGAATGTCTTGAAATTGTACTCAGTCATAGTCAACGACGCCCTGAACAAGAATCCGTTGAAAATATTTGCATATCGCTTAAGGAATATTTTTAATGAATTTTTGAAAATCAGGAAAGCGATCCATGCATTTAGGCAGTGACTTAACTTTTTATTCAAAAAAGACCCCAAAAGTATCTTGGAATGTCTTGAAATTGTACACAGTCATAGTCAAGCATGCCCTGAACAAGAATCCGTTGAATATATTTGCATATCTCTTGAAGAATATTTTGAATGAACTTTTGAAAATCAGGAAATTGATCCATGCACTTGGACATTCCAAGTATGTTGGAATGTCTTGAAATTGTACTCGGTCATAGTCAACGACGCCCTGAACAAGAATCCATTGAAAATATTTGCATATCGCTTAAGGAATATTTTTAATGAATTTTTGAAAATGATGAAAGTCTGTGCACTTAGGCAGTGACTTAACTTTTTATTCAAAAAAGACCCCAAAAGTATCTTGGAATGTCTTGAAATTGTACACAGTCATAGTCAAGCTTGCCCTGAACAAGAATCCGTTGAATATATTTGCATATCTCTTGAAGAATATTTTTAATGAACTTTTGAAAATCAGGAAAGCGATCCATGCACTTGGACATTCCAAGTATGTTGGAATGTCTTGAAATTGTACTCAGTCATAGTCAACGACGCCCTGAACAAGAATCCATTGAAAATATTTGCATATCGTTTAAGGAATATTTTTAAAGAATTTTTGAAAATGATGAAAGTCTGTGCACTTAGGCAGTGACTTAACTTTTTATTCAAAAAAGACCCCAAAGGTATCTTGGAATGTCTTGAAATTGTACACAGTCATAGTCAAGCATGCCCTGAACAAGAATCCGTTGAATATATTTGCATATCTCTTGAAGAATATTTTTAATGAACTTTTGAAAATCAGGAAAGCGATCCATGCACTTGGACATTCCAAGTATGTTGGAATGTTTTGAAATTGTACTCAGTCATAGTCAACGACGCCCTGAACAAGAATCCATTGAAAATATTTGCATATCGCTTAAGGAATATTTTTAATGAATTTTTGAAAATCAGGAAAGCGATCCATGCACTTCGGCAGTGACTTAACTTTTTCGTCAAAAAAGACCCCAAAAGTATCTTGGAATGTCTTGAAATTGTACACAGTCATAGTCAAGCATGCCCTGAACAAGAATCGGTTGAATATATTTGCATATCTCTTGAAGAATATTTTTAATGAATTTTTGAAAATCCGGAAAGCGATCCATGCACTTGGACATTCCAAGTATGTTGGAATGTCTTGAAATTGTACTCAGTCATAGTCAACGACGCCCTGAACAAGAATCCGTTGAAAATATTTGCATATCGCTTAAGGAATATTTTTAATGAATTTTTGAAAATCAGGAAAGCGGTCCATGCACTTAGGCAGTGACTTAACTTTTTTGTCAAAAAAGACCCCAAAAGTATCTTGGAATGTCTTGAAATTGTACACAGTCATAGTCAAGCATGCCCTGAACAAGAATCCGTTGAATATATTTGCATATCTCTTGAAGAATATTTTTAATGAATTTTTGAAAATCCAAAAAGCGATCCATGCACTTGGACATTCCAAGTATGTTGGAATGTCTTGAAATTGTACTCAGTCATAGTCAACGACGCCCTGAACAAGAATCAATTGAAAATATTTGCATATCTCTTAAGGAATATTTTTAATGAATTTTTGAAAATGAGGAAAGTCTGTGCACTTAGGCAGTGACTTAACTTTTTATTCAAAAAAGACCCCAAAAGTATCTTGGAATGTCTTGAAATTGTACACAGTCATAGTCAAGCATGCCCTGAACAAGAATCCGTTGAATATATTTGCATATCTCTTGAAGAATATTTTTAATGAACTTTTGAAAATCAGGAAAGCGATCCATGCACTTGGACATTCCAAGTATGTTGGAATGTCTTGAAATTGTACTCAGTCATAGTCAACGATGCCCTGAACAAGAATCCGTTGAAAAAATTTGCATATCGTTTAAGGAATATTTTTAAAGAATTTCTGAAAATCAGGAAAGCGATCCATGCACTTAGGCAGTGACTTAACTTTTTCGTCAAAAAAGACCCCAAAAGTATCTTTGAATGTCTTGAAATTGTACTCAGTCATAGTCAACAACGCCCTGAACAAGAATCCATTGAAAATATTTGCATATCTCTTAAGGAATATTTTTAATGAATTTTTGAAAATGAGGAAAGTCTGTGCACTTAGGCAGTGACTTAACTTTTTATTCAAAAAAGACCCCAAAAGTATCTTGGAATGTCTTGAAATTGTACACAGTCATAGTCAAGCATGCCCTGAACAAGAATCTGTTGAATATATTTGCATATCTCTTGAAGAATATTTTTAATGAACTTTTGAAAATCAGGAAAGCGATCCATGCACTTGGACATTCCAAGTATGTTGGAATGTTTTGAAATTGTACTCAGTCATAGTCAAGGATGGCCTGAACAAGAATCCGTTGAAAATATTTGCATATTGCTTAAGGAATATTTTTAATGAATTTTTGAAAATCAGGAAAGCGATCCATGCACTTAGGCAGTGACTTAACTTTTTATTCAAAAAAGACCCCAAAAGTATCTTGGAATGTCTTGAAATTGTACACAGTCATAGTCAAGCATGCCCTGAACAAGAATCCGTTGAATATATTTGCATATCTCTTGAAGAATATTTTTAATGAATTTTTGAAAATCAGAAAAGCGATCCATGCACTTGGACATTCCAAGTATGTTGGAATGTCTTGAAATTGTACTCAGTCATAGTCAACGACGCCCTGAACAAGAATCAATTGAAAATATTTGCATATCTCTTAAGGAATATTTTTAATGAATTTTTGAAAATGAGGAAAGTCTGTGCACTTCGGCAGTGACTTAACTTTTTATTCAAAAAAGACCCCAAAAGTATCTTGCAATGTCTTGAAATTGTACACAGTCATAGTCAAGCATGCCCTGAACAAGAATCCGTTGAATATATTTGCATATCTCTTGAAGAATATTTTTAATGAACTTTTGAAAATCAGGAAAGCGATCCATGCACTTGGACATTCCAAGTATGTTGGAATGTCTTGAAATTGTACTCAGTCATAGTCAACGACGCCCTGAACAAGAATCCATTGAAAATATTTGCATATTGTTTAAGGAATATTTTTAAAGAATTTCTGAAAATCAGGAAAGCGATCCATGCACTTAGGCAGTGACTTAACTTTTTATTCAAAAAAGACCCCAAAAGTATCTTGGAATGTCTTGAAATTGTACACAGTCATAGTCAAGCATGCCCTGAACAAGAATCCGTTGAATATATTTGCATATCTCTTGAAGAATATTTTTAATGAACTTTTGAAAATCAGGAAATTGATCCATGCACTTGGACATTCCAAGTATGTTGGAATGTCTTGAAATTGTACTCAGTCATAGTCAACGACGCCCTGAACAAGAATCCGTTGAAAATATTTGCATATCGCTTAAGGAATATTTTTAATGAATTTTTGAAAATGAGGAATTTCTGTGCACTTAGGCAGTGACTTAACTTTTTATTCAAAAAAGACCCCAAAAGTATCTTGGAATGTCTTGAAATTGTACTCAGTCATAGTCAACGACGCCCTGAACAAGAATCCGTTGAAAATATTTGCATATCGCTTCAGGGATATTTTAAATGAATTTTTGAAAATCAGGAAAGCGATCCATGCACTTAGGCAGTGACTTAACTTTTTTGACAAAAAAGACCCCAAAAGTATCTTGGAATGTCTTGAAATTGTACACAGTCATAGTCAAGCATGCCCTGAACAAGAATCCGTTGAATATATTTGCATATCTCTTGAAGAATATTTTTAATGAACTTTTGAAAATCAGGAAAGCGATCCATGCACTTGGACATTCCAAGTATGTTGGAATGTCTTGAAATTGTACTCAGTCATAGTCAACGACGCCCTGAACAAGAATCCGTTGAAAATATTTGCATATCGCTTAAGGAATATTTTTAATGAATTTTTGAAAATCAGGAAAGCGATCCATGCACTGAGGCAGTGACTTAACTTTTTCGTCAAAAAAGACCCCAAAAGTATCTTGGAATGTCTTGAAATTGTACACAGTCATAGTCAACGACGATCTGAACAAGAATCAATTGAAAATATTTGCATATCTCTTAAGGAATATTTTTAATGAATTTTTGAAAATGAGGAAAGCGATCCATGCACTTGGACATTCCAA